>NC_056734.1:3299005-3599005 GCF_019279795.1 Protopterus annectens | reverse complement strand
TTCATAGACCAGTTGATCTTGCAAGGAAGCTCTTAACAGAGAAGTACACAAAAGTTTTAAGACCAGCTATCTACATCCTGATCTTGTTGGCCCTTGGTGATGGTTGGCAATCCACAGGAAACACTGAGAACCAACTTTCTATGTTCTGTTTTGCACGAAGAGTGCTCTGCAAAGCCTACATCCTATGTCTTGGCAAGGGGTCCCAGAAAGTGGGACGACTACCTGAAACGTATGGCATTCTCTCTGTGTGCGATAGTGTTTTCCATCTGGATGCCAAGGAAGATGCTGAAGTAGCTTAGGACACCAAGGTGGTCAGTACTTGCTTCACCTTCAGAATAGTCACAGATAACATCTTGAGATGTATGCCCAACTAGGAACTCCTAAGAAAACCCATTCTCAAAACAGGCTGCCTTAGAGTTTCCATGGAGGAGGACAGTCTAAAACTATGTTGCCTTGTGTCACAAATCTGGCACAGTTGAGGTTGCTGCAAGCTATGTGAAAGCCCACTGAAAAGGCTTTCAGAACAGCCTTCCTAATACTCTATCTTAGAATATGACAGACACATTTTCCATATCAGCTTTTTGCCATGACAGCCCTCCTTGATGCATCTTAATGCTGGGTTTTCATCTCCAAATATCTGCAGTCTGCATACTCCTCAGGAAGCTCCCATGATCAAAGATGATGTTATAGCATGCACTGTTACAGATGCATTCAGGAACTGGCCAAATAAATGCACTCCTCTCCCTATGCCTGTCAATTTACCTCCTAGCGAGCACCCTCCATCAAATTAAAAAATTAAGGTCTGAAAAACCTGCTGTCAACAAGGGATACACCAGGATGCATCTACTAGAGACAGAGGAGCTTGAATCCATCAACATTAGCTGGAAGAGCTTCCTATCTGGGAGATGATGGAGGGAAAGGATTCTGGACCACTAAGAAGAGTCCTTTTTGTAGATCTACTTACAGGGTATGAACGTGCTTGGTATTACAAAAACAAAGTCTTGTGTTTCAATAGATTCCCAAGAAGTACTCCCAAATGGCTAGAAGGAGACAAAAAAACCCTACTAGGAACAGCTAGAGAGCTAAACACTGAGGAAACTACAGTTGTGTACCTACCATAAATGTAGATGTTCGAGTGTATTCACTGTTGCAGTCATTACACTTGGGTTATCCTGCTGGCAGGCAGTCGGCCTGAATTCCAAAGTCCTGGTCTGGCGTCGGTTGCTGTTGCCTCTTCCCTGACGTCAGTGCACCAGGGGTATAAAAGATGCAGCTGACGCCATTTTCTTCAGTTTTCCTTGCCCCAGATGTCAGGTGCCCCAAAACGGTAGGCTGTAAAAATTATGATCATAAAAAAGCATGCACATAACCTTCATCTACAAGCAACTACACCACATAGGTTGTATAGAACAGATAGGTACAGATGAGTCCCAGCAAAGAAAAAAGGGGGATGGAGGGAGGGTAACCAGGACTGCAACAGTGAATACACTCGAACATCTACATTTATGGTAGGTACACAACTGTACTATGTTCATTGTGTTTCATAGTTGCAGTCATTACACTTGGGTTGAATCCCAAAGCTGAGGTAGGGTGGCTGGTCCTAAATAGAGTTTAGAGTGGTTATGAGGCCCTGCAGAACTGCAGCGGCAAAGCCTGCTCTGGATTTAGAGTAGAGAGGTAAATGGTAGTGCTTTGTAAAAGTGTGCACTGAAGTCCATGTTGCAGCCCCCAAAATATCCTTGTTTGGTACTCCTCTGAGGAAGGCTGCTGAAGTGGCTGCTACTCTGGTAGAATGTGGCCTAATGCCCTTGGGCACTGATTTGCCATGTTGTGAATAGCAGAAACTAATGCAGTGGGCTATCCATTTTGAAATAGTCTGTTTTGAAATGGCTTTTCCTTGGGAACCTGCAGCATATGCCACTAAGAGTTGCTCAGTCTTTCTGAAGGCTTTAGTCTTGTCCAAGTAAAAGCGTAGCTGTCTGTGTATGTCCAAAGTATGCAGAAGTCTCTCTCCCTTATTCTGTGGGTTTGGGTAAAAGGCATAAATGTCGGGTTTGTCCTTAGAGAAACCCTGTCCTGACGGAAAATAATAAAAGGTTCCACAGCCATTAGTGCCTGTAACTCTGAGACTCTTCTTGCTGAAGTTATTGCTAGGAGAAGAGCGGTTTTCCATGACAAGTATTTTATTTCTGCTGTACTGACAGGCTCGAAAGGAGGCAGAGTGAGCTTTTCCACGACAAAATTGAGGTCCCATGTAGGAACTGGAGCTCTCCTTGGAGGTCTTTTGTTTTTGGCCCCTCTGAGAAACTGTCTTAGCAGTGGACGAGAAAAAATAGGTGGTTCTGTATTGTAATGAGCTGAAATGGCAGAGGCATGGGTTTTAATTGATGAGAAGGATAGGCCTTTGTCCAGCATCTCATTTAGGTATTGCAAAATCTGAGGAATATTTGGTTCAAGCAAGTCGATTCCCTGTGCTTGGTTCCAAGCACAGAAGCTCTTCCATTTTTCTGCATAAGATTTTCTGGTGCTGGGCCTCCTGACCTCCAAAATAACATCCATAACTGCTTTGGAGAGAGGTGTGTTCTGAATGATTACATTATCCGCCATACAGCCAAATTTAGGGTTCTGAGTTGGCTGTGCAGGATCTGATTGTTCTGCTGGGTCAGCAAATGAGGTATTAGAGGCAATGTCCAGGCTGGGCCTTGAGACAAGCTCTTTAGGATTGGGTACCAGTGCTGGCGTGGCCAGTCTGGGGCAATCAGTATAACTTTTGGCTTCTCTTGTCTGACCTTTAGGAGTACCTTGGAGAGGAGAGGCAGAGGAGGGAAGGCATATACTGTAAGGGCTTTCCAGATGAATGAAAGGGCATCCACTTTCCATGTTTGCTTGTGAGAAGTCCAAGTGCAGAATCTCTGCAGCTGGCAGTTGTGAGGGGAAGTGAATAGATCTATGTCTGGGCAACCCCATTCCCCTGTTATGTTGAAGATTTGTGGGTCCAGTTTCCACTCGTGAGGATCCATGAGGTTTCTGCTTAGTTCGTCTGCCAAAGTATTTGTCTTTCCTGGCAGGTATTGTGCTTGCAGATGTACTTGATAAGTCAATGCTGTGTCCCACAAAGTCATGGCTTGCCTGCAGAGGGGGTAGGAATGTGTGCCCCCTTGCTTGTTTATGTACCACATGACTGTAGTATTGTCCGTCTTTATCAGTAGCTGTCCTGGATGAAGTAGGTCCTTGAAGGCTGTCAGGGCATTTTGTACAGTTAGCATCTCTTTTTGATTGATATGAAAATGCATTTGGTTTGTGGGCCATGTGCCCTGAATACATTTTCCTGCCATGTGTGCCCCCCCAGGCATAATCTTATGCATCTGTTAGTGTTTGCCTGGCAGTAGGTAAGGTGAATGGCTGTCCCTTGTTGTGGTGACAGGCCTGTGCCCACCATAGAAATTCCTGTTGCAGGCAGGGAATAAGAGTAATTACTGTTTCCAGGCTGTGGCAATGTTGAGTCCAAACACTTTTTAGATACCATTGTAGTTTCCTCATATGCAGTATTGCATATGGAATTAGTAGAATGCAGGATGCCATGTAGCCCAGAGCCTGCAGAATTTTTCTTGCAGATAACTGGGTCTTTGTCGCCATGTCTTTGAAGTAAGAAGTCAGATGCCTTTGTTTGTCTGGCGTGAGATAAGCCATCTGGGCAGTTGTATTTAAGTTTGCACCCAGGAATATTATCTCTTGAGAGGGTACTAGTTTTGATTTTTTTTCGTTTACTGTGTACCCTAGTCAAATTAGTAATCTTTTTACAATCGCCAGATGCTGTAGTAGAATGTCTTTGTCCTTTGCTTGAATAAGGCAGTCGTCCAAGTAGGGGTATATTTGAATTCCTCTTTGTCTGCAAAATGCAATTACTGGAGCCAGGCATTTTGTGAAGACCCTGGGCGCAGTAGATAAGCCAAAGGGCAGTGCAGAGATTTGGTAGTGCAGTGAGCCAGCTATGAATCTGAGGTATCTTCTGCAAGAATATCTGATTGGGACATGCAGGTATGCCTCTTTCAGGTCCAAAGTTACAAGCCAAGCCTTCTTGTCCAGCATGGGCAGAAGCTGCTGTAGAGTTAACATTTTGAATTTTGGGACGTCCAGAAAAGTATTTAGAATAGACAGATCCAGAATTGGTCTCCAGGCTTTGTCCTTTCTTGGTACTAAGAAAAGTCTTGAGTAAAATCCTCGTCCCTGCTCCCAGTGTGGCACTGGCTGAATAGCCCCCATGTCCATGAGGGATGAAACTTGTTTTTGTGCCTCTTGCCATTAATTGCGTGGCAGGTCTGGCATGCCTTTTGCCTTTGGAAGGGTGTGAAAGTGGAACCTGTAACCCTGAGAGACTATATTTAAGACGCATTTGTCCTGAGTGATCTTGTGCCAGTTTTGTGAAAAAAGTGCTAGCTTTCCCTGCCAAAAAATAAGTGCTTGGCATTGGCAGAGAGAAGTCATTGGGACTGTTTTCTATAAGGCTGTGATTTGTCTTCTCCGCTTTTGGAGGTAGAAGCACCCCATTGTTTGGGCCTGTATGAGCCCTGGGGCTGTTGCCTGCCTCTAGGGCGTCTGAATCTGCCTCTTTGTGGTCTGTCTGACACTGGAAAGGACCAATTCTTAGAGGGTCAGTTCCTGCTAAATCTGAGTGGCTGTACCTGTAAGAAATCATTTACTGTCTGCATAGATTTTGCCTTATCCTCCATTTTCTTTAACACCTCCTCTGCCTTAACACCAAACCAAGTATCATGTTGTAATGGAGCATCCAATAATTTTGCTTTAACATGATCAGGCAGATTCTGTTCCTTTAACCAAGTATGCCTTCTAATAACAGAACCAGTAACAGCGGCCCTGCAAGAGGCCTCCAGTGAATCATAGCCACATTGCAAAGTATGTTTTCCTACTTGTTCAGCTGCATGCAATAAATCCTGCAAATCTTTGTTCTCAGAACATTCAGAATTTGTCAACATTTTTGTTTTAACAAAGACATTAAGTATTGCTGATATTTGAGCATATGAAACAGACAATTTAAAGCCTTTACAGCCAAGGTAGCAGAAGTGTAAACTTTTTTCCCCCATCTGTCCAAAGCCCTAGAATCTCTGTCTGAGGGGGACAGGGTTTTTGGCAGAAGCAACCTTGACCCCTTTGGGACCCTGAGAGAGAGTTTCTGGGTCATCAGCAGGGTTTTTATAAAGAAATTTATGGGAGTCTGGGACCCTGTAGTATCTGTCCGGTTTAACAGGGGCAGGAGGTAAAGAGTCTGGAGACAGGCCGGACTCTGAAAAAACATCATCTACTATGTCTAGAACAGGGGGAATTGCAAGAGGTCTGTGCTGAGGAAGTAAAAGAAAGCCTCCAAGTCTTTTCTTAGAATCGGAATAATCCTGGCTCTCCCAATGGAAATGCTCCCTCATGGTATGCAGGATTTCCCCAAAAGAATAGTCCTTAGGAGGAGAAGCTGAAGGAATAGAATCTTCAGCATCAGAATCCTCATAGGGAGTAACAGAATATCCCTGATCAGAAGAGGAATCAGACGAAATGGAAACCTGATTCAGTGTCTTGCCTAGGCCTCTTATCAGGAGGGGGATGGGATCCCCTGATCAAAGTAATTAAGTCTTCGGCCATTTTGAGCATTTGTTTCTTAGGCATAGAAGCCTGTCCTGGAGAATGCTGTACTGGTTTCCTTGTCTTTAAAACTGCTTTAGACTTTGTCTTGGATGCTGAAGCAGGCTTTATATAAAGTTGTGTAGGTCTGAAGACCCCCTCAGAAGCTGATGCCTGCTCAGTGGCTCCAGACCCATCTGAGGGGTTAATTTCCGAAGGGCCAATACCTTGAGTATCCAGAGGCCTAGCTGTCTCCAAGTGGGAGTCGGAGGCGGCCTGTGGCTCTGAGGTAGCGGAAGTCAGGGGCTGCGAAAGTGCCTCACTGAGCACCGGCGACTGGCCTAGAAGAGGCTTTGTCGTTGGTTTTGGACCTCGGATGCTTGTCCTTGTGTTTATCCCTGTGTTTTTTATGAATTCCGGTCGTCGGTTGTTCCGACGGCATTATGTAATTAAACCTTCTGCCAACATAATGAAAAGCAAAATCGTACCAACGCTTAATAGTGCATTGGTTAAATCTAGCACGAAACCGACAACTAGCAACGTCGTGGTCAGGGCCTAGGCAAGGAATACAGTAAGAGTGGAAATCCTTATGAGGTATTTGCTTCCCACAAGAAATACAATTGTTAACTTTTTTTGACATCGGTCTGGAGCAAGAAAAAAGTTTCCCCAAAGGGGTACTTAGCTTTATTGAAGACTTCGGATCTGAAATTCGATTCGAAAATCTCAGGAGTTGGCCGACTGGCACTTGCGAACTGCTTTTGCTTCGGGCACCGCTCTACAAGAAAGACTGGAGAAAATGGCATCGGCTGCATCTTTTATACCCCTGGCGCACTGATGTCAGGGAAGAGGCGACAGCAATCTACACAGGACCAGGACTTTGGAATTCAGGCCGACTGCGGGTAGCCTGCCAGCAGGATAACCCAAGTGTAATGACTGCAACAGTGAAACACGATGAACATCATCAAACCAAACTGGTCAGACTTCAAGAATACAAACTTTAATGCTGCTGGAAAGGGATAGTCAATGACCCCATTCGCATAGTACACAGTTCTACTAATGAAAAAGCAAGCATACACCAAAGACCATTTCTTTCAGTAGAGCAGACAAGGCTGTCATCTGAGCCACTGCATTAATCGTCCAGTGGTAATGCTATATTATACCATGACCCCCCATTATTATTCCAAAAATTGCACGCTGATTGGCCAGCGTGCCCGTTGTAAATCGAGTTATACTAATGGAAAAAGGTCCGGTCGCCCGGACTTTTTTCCATTAGTATAACTCTCTTTTTAAAACACTGTCTTGCTATGTTAAATGGGTTTAACATAGCGAGACAGCTTTAAAATAAGCAACGGAAATCTCCGTTGCTTATTTTAAAGCTGTCTCGCTATGCTAAACCCATTTAACATAGCGAGACAGGTTTTAAAAGCAATGGAGAAAGCAAGATCTCCATTGCTTTTTTTAGCTATGTTAAATGCGTTTAACATAGCGAGACAGTTTAAAATAAGCAACGGACATCTCCGTTGCTTATTTTAAAGCTGCCTCGCTATGTTAAACCCATTTAACATAGCTATAAAAAGCAACGGAGATCTTGCTCTCCGCTGTTTTGCCCACAGTTCTGATGTACTGCGCAGGCGCCGCAGTACATCAGAACTGCCTGATGCCAGACATCTGCGGAAGGGCAGCAAACAGGCATTATACTATGCCATTATTTAAGAAAAGTAATCGTTTCTTTTCTTAAATAATGTCATGGTATAATAGCAATAACCCACTTCTGGGTGTGGTAATGCTGTATTTACCCACGGTTGGCTTTGTTTGGTCCGGGCTCACCTCGACCAAACCATGCCAACCGTGGGTAAATCCAGCATTACCCACACCCAGGCGTGGGTTATTGCTATACTAATCAACCCCTAGAGGTAAAAGAGAATGAAAGACCCACCTTCCCCAGATGCCTAAAGATGGATTATCAACCATCTCTACCACCTGCACCTTATGGAAGGATTTTATCTTCTGTTTCTAACGGAACTATGTCCTTGGGGAAAGAACCCCCTTCATTCCATTTGGTCCATGCTTCCTACTGAAAATAAGGGCAGCTTCAGCAAGGATTGAAACCTCCTTCCTATGAAGGTGGAAAGGGAGAGGGGCACCTACTCTAATGTGCCAGCTCCCCGACTCCCCCCCAAAAGTTTCTAAAGTAGCAAGGCACTAGAAAGATGAACAGCTACCAAAAGAGGAACTATCCCTGGTCAAATAACCCTGCACAAGGTAA
Source organism: Protopterus annectens (assembly GCF_019279795.1). Classification (NCBI taxonomy): domain Eukaryota; kingdom Metazoa; phylum Chordata; order Ceratodontiformes; family Protopteridae; genus Protopterus; species Protopterus annectens. Next base: position 3,591,111 of record NC_056734.1, on the reverse strand, counting down.
AGGGAGCACCACAGATGATTAGCACACCTGACAAACTAGATGTTTAAATCCCCACAGTGGAAGAGGTCTTCAAGAAAGAGAAAGAAACCCATACCAAGTGGGGGCTAGCAACCAGTTGGTACTGAGTTTGCATCCTATCTCACCCTCACCCAAGAAAAGAGGTAAAACTTGTCCTTCCACTACAAATGGAGAAGAGAACTAGCAAAAGAAACCTAAAACCTTCAGAAGCCAAAACTCATCTGAAGACAGTGGTAGAGTATTCATTCCCCTGGAGAACAGCTGCTACTTGAACTCAAACAGAAGTCTTCCAGTAGCACCCAAATTCCCCCTCCTCCCCAATCAGACCATAGTGGAGCTGAAAAGGCATGGCAGACCATGGTTCCTGAAAGGAAGTAAAGGACAGGGAGGTCCCACACCAACTGGAAAGAACCCAAGAGGATGATCTCAACCACCAACCAATCCAAAAAGAGGCCCAAGAGGGCTTCAGTAATATTCAAAGAAATAAAATAAAAATGCAGAAACAGTGTCTCAGTTGTGAGTAATGCCCTCCCCTGGAGGGGAGAAGATTAAGAAGAAATACTAGCTTGCTTACTTTCTCCGGGAGACAAAGAAATCACCCTTTACACCCAAGTAAGTTAAATTAAATTACCCTGGATGTGGGTCTGAAGTGCTGGTGTAGGTGGAAATATCAATTCAGATTAAAACCTCAGTTTTGGTTAAAATCTCACCACTGGCCACCAGTCCTCCTTGTAGCACTTAAAGTCATGCACTTCAGTTTTAACTGTGGACTTCAGTTGTTTGTTGAAATCCCAGTGCTGGACCCCAGTCTTCCTAGTCATACCTAAATATGTTATGAAGTTGCCCAGTATGTGGGGCTGAAATCTCACTGCAAAAAACCTCTGTGTTGTTTAGCTGTTAAAAAGATAAGATTCTCAGTCGCTCATTAAATCCATCAGTAGTTAATAGAAAAGACAAAACTCTTAGTTCATTCAAGGCTTTTATTTGAATCTTCACAGGAAGCTAACAGAGCACTGTTCAGTGCTGGTATGGCAGTCTCAGTAGAACTTTACTTACTCAAAAGTTGGAGGGTGTGTTGGGTGTTTGACCAATCGTCATGAGGGGGTGTGGAAATGGCAAATGCCTTTATTAATACTAAGTGATGACGTATTGGTCAAGCCCGGGAAACCCTGGCAATCAAAGATTCACATTGTACATTCTTTAATAGTTTAAATGTATCCCAAAATGTTTTTAAGTCAACATTTCTCTTGGTTTGTAAGCATAAACAATCAGATATTATGGTTCATTATCCTATGTAGTGATCATAATGTCCTTTAGTGTCAAATAATAAAAAACACGAGTTTGTGTGCTTACAAGGCCTTATAGAACATATTCATTTTAACGGTTTACCTTCATATCGATCACATATGATCGACCAGCCACACTGTTGAACCATTTCTGCAAAACCAGAACTGTGAAACTTTTAAAACGTTGAATAAATGTCGAATTTCGACATTTCCGGCAGTGCCACACCTGCAAACCAGTGCTACCATGGGACAAAAAGGGGGAGAGATTTTGCCGTTTGGATATGTGGAATTCGATGTTTGGGACATTCGCACTTCGGTATTCGTGGAAGCGGGGTCGACCATATTGAGATCGGCATTATGAAGTATACCCATTTTAATACCTTAAATTAATACACATGGGTTCTTGTACTGAAATGGCCAATATCTAAAAAAGTCACTGAGTGTGTTAACATGGTGACAATCAAGCAACCTTATTTACTTGGTTTTTGTTTTAAAAGTCTCTCTCTTATAACTTACATTTTATTAGAAACCAGTCTTCCCTTTTTGCCAGACATGAAGGATGCAAAGAACTGAACTGGTAAGTTTGCCCAAGTCGTTTATTCAGTGTGGGTAAAATTTAAGCTATTTATACACATACAGAAGTGCAAGATTCACCCTTGTCCTCTAGGTTCAAAAAATAAAAACATACTGGAAGCAGAGAGGCTTTACTGCGTGAAGATCACTTTAGGAATAAGTGAATGAATGCCTCTAAAGCATACCTTTTAACCTGTCAGTGCAAGAAATCTGGGCAAAGTGAGAAATAATGGGGGGGGGGCAGAGGACCAATAATAGGGACAAATTTTAAACATTGCTCCTATAAACTTAGAAAGTTGCTAGAATAACAGGTTTTGCATTATTATGCATTTTCTGAAGGATATGAAGTTTGAAACTCAAATGTCTGTCATTGTTTATTATTATTATTTAGTGACTTCAATCCTCAATGATTTGCCAGACATATGAGGCAAAACTCTGGGCATTCTACGAAAATCTGGAAAGTTGAAATGTATGCACCAATGACCACCTGTGTGTAGAAGATCATGTAAGCTCCACTGCAAATAAGTACCTGCAATTCTGAAGCCTTTCTAGCTGAGCCAATGGTTACCAGAAACAAAGGCTTTCAGGAAAGAAACTGCAAAACTGCTAATGCTGCAGGTTGAATAATGCAAGGTCCAGTTTTTCCAAGACAAAATTCAGACCATATGGAGGAGTTATTGGCTCCTTGATGACCTCAAGTATAACACCCCACTTAAAAACTACTTTACAAATGGTGCAGGAATTAATGGTGCATCTGATGGCAAGCAGACTGAAATGGTAGGGAAATGTACTTTGTAATAAAAATAGAAGTCATGTCTCAACTTCATGAGAAAAGGCAAAAAAATTATTGTTAGATTACGGCCGTCTTTGTGCAAATGCCATTACAGCAAGTTGAAAAATTGGTCCACTTTGATAGAGCTCCTAGTAATAGGTTTCATGGCAGTCATGAGGATTGTGAAGAGCTCTGCAGGATATTACTTCTACTGGGGGAATCAGAATTCTACCTTCCAGCCTACCAAACATAGATACTTACAGGGTTGTATGCAACCATGGCTCCTTTCTGTGGCAGCAGGAGTTTGCATAGCAATTGGAAGGGGCTTTTGAAATGTGAAAGGAGAACAATGGATGCCTCAGCTACAGGTGAGCAACCATGATCAAGGAAGCTTTGGGATGTTTAACATTCCTCAGCATCTTGGATAATAGAGGACAGTGTATAGAAAGTATACAGGAAGCCTTTGCGCCAAGGGATGAAGACACGTCCACTGCTATGGTATCGTTATAGGAACCCTGAGAAAAATTCAGGAATATGGTAATTCGCAGAGGAGGTAACAAGGTTCAACTGTGGTGTACTACAAACCCATATGAGTTTGTGAAAGACCTTTGGGTTTAATCCCCACTTGAAGGAAAGGATACAGCCCTGTCAAGGTGATCCACCAAAGTAGTTTACTGATGTTTCACCTTGAAGCCAACACAGCTACTCACCACAGAAGGGGTAAAAGTAACTGGTCATTTGCTTTTTAAAATACACAACTGTGTTACTGTCTATGACTAGTCTGAAGATGCTCTCTTGTAAAACTAGCCTGAAGACCAAAAACACAAATGATGATTAAACTCTCCCTGATGATGGATCTGGCTCTTTTCTGTTGTAAAAAGTTCTTAGAACCCTCAGACTGTGTGTGTATGCCTCCCCCACCCAGTCAGGGATATCATATCCACCAATGAAATTCCATGTGTACTGGGAGAATGAACAGGAATAACCTCTCAAGAGAGTGAAACTGCTTGCACTACAACTTGTGTAGCTATGACTGCAGCGTGTGTGTGTGTGTTTTAACCCTGTACCTACAGACAACTAAGTCTTCTTACTGGAATTGAGCTCCTCCTGACAAAGCTGATCATCATCAGACGGATAAAGAAGGCTACCTTCAATCATATTGCACCTGCGTTCAGAGCTGCCTCTGTCTCAGAGGGCTGGGAATTTACCCCCATCCCACACACATTTAATGGTGGATCCTAACTGGCTCCAGGACAGAAAAACTGCAGCTGTATTTGGAACTTACATGTAGGCGCTAGTACACTTACTGTTACACTAGTGAATCTTGGGATTTCCTGCCTGCAGGAGCCTGAGACCAGCCTGAATACTAGAGATCAATCTCTTCCCCATGGTCTGGCAGATGCCCTCTCCTTCCAATGTAAGGACATTGGTGGTGTAAAGGGTACTCAAACTGGTGCCACCTTTAGGCCTTTACTGTTCCAGAATGCAATCACAATCTCCCAAATTCCAGACCATGACCTGCTTTGATCTATCTCAGACCAGTGTTAATGGGCAAAGAACTAACAAGGGATAGAGGAAGTTAAATAGGGCACCCATCTTAATTCTAGGGAAGGAATGAAAGAATGGGAGGGGGTGCTGGGGGGGAGGAAGTGGTACTGGAGCAGTGAATCTTCTTGAACATCTGGATTTATAGTAAGATCCTAACACAGGTGTAATACGTTCTTTACAACACACCATTGTAATAATGACTTGGGATGATTATGAGAATAGCAAGTTGGATGATTTGCTTGTGACAGGGCCAGGAAACAGTAGCCCCTGCAGAATGGAACAGACAAACCCTGCCCTGGTCTTAAAGTGTGAGCAGAGGGCCAAGTTGCCGTTTCCAGAATTTGAGTGAATACTTAGGCTGTGGTGGTGGCTGTAGCCCTAGAATACTCAGCCCTGACCGAATTAGATACTCGTTTACTTTAGTGGAATTAACAGATATCCATGCAGGTAGCAATACATTTTGAAATGGCTTTTTTATTTGTTTTTTTAAGTTTTTCCTGCAAATTTTCCCTTTGCAAAAGCAACAAAAAGTCGGTCTGTTCTTTTTGACTTGTGCCCTGTTCAAACAAAAGACTTTGTTATGCAGGGATGGATAGATTAATGGTAAATGTACTGCCTACTTCAGATGGAGTTCAGATACTACCTTGGACATGAAAGTAGGATTAGTACATACAGTGATCCTGGTCCTTGTGAAAGATAAAAAAAAATACTTTCTGCAAATTAAGGCTTGAATCACAGCTATATCAATCCAGGGTCAAAGCTTAAAGGAAGGCAGTTTTCCATGTCAGCATCTTAATGGGGCACACACAGGCTGCTGGTTCAAAGATTTGCAGTGGAAGGTTTTCCAGTACAAAATTTAGGTCCCATGGAGAAGCCATTCTTCTCTGAGTGGTCTCAAGTAGAGGACATGTTTGAGGAACTGTTTCAAAAGCAGCTGAGAGTAATCAGGAAGATTTAATAGTACAAAAGCCGAAATGGTTGAGGCATGCTCTCTGACAGATGCACTAAAGGCAAGCATTCTTTGAAAAGGTCTTGGCAGGTAATTGAGGAACACAGACAGCTGAGCTTGAATGGGCTTGAGGTCTTTTGAGCCAGTATCAGTGGGAGAACCTCTTCCCATTTACCTATGCAATAAATTCTGGTGCAGGATTTTATGTACTCCTTTAGAATGTGCAGGTAGTAACAGAACTCTTGGTGAACCAGGGAGCAGCTTAATATGATTTGAATTGCACTGCTGATCTCCAGAAAAGGAGTTTGAATTAAGCAGTCATCCAGGAAAAGATAAATGTTTGTACCCTTTTCCTGCACAAGATAATTGTTAGAACCAGGCTCTCTGTGAAGACTCTGGGCACAGTACACAAGCCAAAGGACAGAAATGCAAATGAGACCTCTCACTGCCTGAAGATGAAGGAACTGACAATGTCATTGAGCTATGGCCTGTTAAGTTAGGGATCCTTCAAACCAAGAGTTACTATAAGGGCTCCTGGAAGGATCAGAGTTAGTAGCTTTTCGCAATGTCAATACTTTGAAATTTGGAGTTAAGAATTTGTTCTGTCTTGGCAAAGGTAAAAGGATTTTCAAGACCCTTTTTTTTTTGGAACTAAAAACCCTGGAATATAATCCTGTCCCCATCTTTTTCTCATCCCAACTTTACATTAAGTGACTTTTTACCTGAGGAAGAATAAGATGTCTTTGTTGCTTGGACAGGGAAATATACATGAATATGAGAATGTTTTGAAATTGCCGTCAGTAAACTGGATATTACTTCTAAAACCGATTTTATCTTGAGTGATCTCTTCCCATTGTTTTGGGAATAGAGAGTCTTCTGCCGGTTTTATTTTTTTCCTGTGGAAGGGGGGGTTGGGAAAGTTGTGATGGTTTGCAAGTAGTATACAGTCATATTAATTTCCATGCTGGGGCCTTGGGTCTGTGACTTCTCAGGTCTGCTTCTGGAGTTGGTTTGACACTTTTTAGTAAAGTGTCCCTCTTCCCTTTCTGTGTTTTTCCTTTGCCAAGCTTGGGAGGGAAGGGCCATGTTTTACATAACCTGGGGAGTGTATTAAAGAAAGTCTTCAACAGACTACATAGTTTTCCCCTTCTCTTCAAGTTCTTAAACATCTTTTCCAAATGGGGCCCAAGAGGAACACTTCATTCAAATCAGCATCCATCAGCTCCACTTTAACACACTTAGGAAGGGATTGGCTCCTCAGCAATGCAGGTCTCGGCTTCTGGGTTTAGTTCTGATACCACACCCATTTACACTGGTGACACACTACATTAAAAAAAGGTGGAGGGGACAGAACAAACCTCCTGTACGCAGACAATGTGTTACTACAAGCATATTCTGCAACAGGACCTTTAGTAAGTCACAGGGGACCAAATGCAAACCTGAAAGCACACGGGATGAAAAAAGTACAGACAAGACAGTAGTCATGGCAGCAAATGGATGAAATCAAAAGTTAAAACTTGAAAGAGAATGGAAACTAGGGGAAGAGATTAACAGTTTCAAGTACCTGGAAGATGTGATTGAAGACAAAGGAAGTCTAAATTAGGTAGGCAGTGCTAAAAAAAAAAATCAGAGATGGTACAGCCAACCGGCACAAAGTGCAAGGTTGTGTGCAACAAAAATCACAGAACGTACAAGGCGACTGGGCCATGTGGCTATTTATGCCTTGCTAATACCCACCTACAGAACGTTTATCCTTTTTCAAGGTGAAAGAGGCCAGTCATACTTCGGGTAAATTCATGAATACCCATCAAACTGTCTAAATACTTCTTAAATGCTAAAGAAGTTGAAAAGTAAAGTGTATAAAACAGAGATATGACTGGTGCCTCTGTGTGGTAGAGAAACCAATGCAGTGCTTCTAAGAAAGTCTAAGGTGGAGATGGTGTGGGTATAGTAGGATGCACTTTATGGGACAGATGGTGAAAGGATGGCATCGGAGCAGAAGTCAAATTTGCTTCAATTGCAAAGAACAAGAAAGTACAGTTGTGTACGCTTACCATAAATGTAGATGTTAGAGTGTATTCACTGTTGCAGTTATCATACTTGTTATCTGCCTGCAGGTAGCCCTCAGTTGGCCCGAATATCAGAGACTTAGTATTTCTGCGTTGGTTGCTGTCGCTCCAGGTCTGACGTCAGGTTGTCAGGGGTATAAAAACAGGCAGCTGACGCCATTACATCAGTTTTTCTTGCCACAAATGTCAGAAGCCCCCCAACAGGGAGCTAAGCTATGGTGGAAAAATCTCCACCAGTAAAAAGTAAATACCAATACCAATATCCCTGCAAAAGGTGAGTAGTATACACAGGGAGGAGAGAGAAAGAGAAGGAGACTGGAGGGAGGTAAACCAGAACTGCAACAGTGAATACACTCGAACATCTACATTTATGTTAAGTGTACACAACTGTACTATGTTCTACGTGTTTCACTGTTGCAGTCATCACACTTGGGTTGATTCCCAAAGCTGTAGAAAGGGTGGAGGCAGTCAAGAAGTGTTTGGGCTGGCTAGTATGCCCTGCAGGACTGCAGTTGCAAAACCCACCCTAGATTTGGAAAATATAGGCAGGTGGTAATGCTTGGTGAGTGTGTGTACAGAACTCCAGGTAGCAGCCTCCAGAATGTCCCTGGTAGGGACTCCCATGAGGAATGCTGTAGAGGTAGAAGTTGCTCTAGTGGAATGAGGGGTTGGTTTCCCATGGTGTTTGCAGCAGAAATGGATACAGTGTGCTATCCATTTGGAAATTGTCCGTTTTGAAATGGCCTTGCTCTCTGCCCCTGGCACAAAACTGAATAGTAACTGGTCAGATTTCCTGAAGGGCTTAGTCCTATCCAGGTAGAATCTGAGCTGTCTGTGCACATCCAAGAAGTGCAGGATCCTTTCCCTTTATTTTGAGGATTAGGGAAGAAAGTTGGCAAATGGATAGATTGGTTGAGAGCCACACCGGACACCATTCTGTGCATAAAGGAAGGACTGGTCCTGAGGGAGACCCTGTCAGCATGAAAAATTATGAAGGGTTCCACGGCCATAAGTGCTTGTAGCTCAGACACTCTTCTTGCTGAAGTGATGGCCAGGAACAATGTTGTTTTCCAAGAGAGGAATTTTTAAGTCTGCTGACACTGCAGGCTCAAAAGGGGACAGTGTGAGCTTTTCCAGTACAAAGTTAAGGTCTCAAACAGGGTTTAGTGCTCTCCTTGGTGGCCTTAAGTTGTTTGCCCCTCTCAGGAACTGTTTGATGGGGGGGTGAGAGAATAAGGGTGACTCAGAGTTGTAATGAGCCGAGATGGCAGAGGCATGGATCTTAATGGAGGAAAAGGATAAGCCTCTGTGGAGTAGATCTGCTAAGTAATCCAGGATTAGAAATAGGGAGGACAGAGTTGTGTCCTCTCCTTCAGACTGAATCCAGGAGCAATCAGCATAGGATTTCCTTGTACTGGGTCTTCTGGCTTCAAGGATGACGTCCAGTACCTGCTTGCTTAGGCTGGTCACTGGGAGAGAATTAAAGAAATAAGCCAGGCTGCAAGATTTAGGGTTTGCAGTTGCAGATGCAAGATCTGTCCCCCCCTGCTGAGTGAGCAGGGTGGGGCTCTGGGGTAGGTGCCAGGGTGGCACCGGTGACAGTCTACACAGGAGTGGGTACCAATGCTGGCATGGCCAGTCCAGGGCAATCAGAATTGTCCTTGGTCTGTCCCATCTTATCTTGAGCATTATTCTTGAGAGAAGGGGCAGAGGGGGAAATGCATAGAGAGGTTTACCCATTGGAAGGATAGGGCATCCACTTTCCTGGCCCTGCTATGAGGTGTCCTGGTGCAAAATTTGCTGAGCTGGTGATTGCAGGGGGAGGCAAAGAGATCCACCTCTGGGGTCCCCCATTTCTGAATCAGAAGGCTGAAGGTTCTGGGCTGTAGCTGCCACTTGTGTGGGTCTAGGAGATTTCTGCTTAAGTCGTCTGCCAGTCTGTTTTGTTTGGCTGCCAAGAATTTAGCTTGCAGATGGACCTGCATGTCCAGGGCTGTGTCCCACAGAGCCATGGCTAGCCTGTAGAGTGGGTAAGAGTGGGTTCCCCCTTGCTTGTTGATGTACCACATAACTGGTGTTCTGTTTTTATTAGCAGGGGTCCTGGTGAGAGTAGGGATCTGAAAGCTGTTAGAGCATGCTGCACAGCTAGCATCTCTTTTTGGTTTATTTGCAGATGAATTTGACGGGCTCCAGTGGCCCTGAATGCACTTGTCATCTAGGTGTGCCCCCCAGGCATAATCTGATGCATCTGTGGTTAGGGTCTGGGCGGCGTGGGGTTGAGTAAAGGGTAGTCCCTTGTTGTGGTTGCATGCTGCTGCCCACCAAAGAAACTCTGTCCTTAAGACAAGGTATGATAGGAATGATGGTTTCCAGGTCCTGGGAATGCTGGCACCAAAGACTTAAGTACCATTGAAGTTTCCTCATATGCAGTCTGGCATATGGAATTAGTAGGATGCATAAGGTCATGAACCCTAGGGCCTGCAGGATTTTCCTTGCAAATAGCTGGGTTCTGGTGGCCATTTGAGTGAAGTAGTCTGTCAGATAGACTTGTTTTTCTGGTGTAAGGAATGCCATCTGGGATGCTGTGTCCAAGCTTGCTCCCAGGAATACAATCTTTTGACTGGGGGCTAGTTTTGATTTCTTTTCGTTGATGGTGTACCCCAGAGACGTTAGAAGATTTTTTTACAAATGTCAGGTGCTGCAAAAGCATTTCCTGACTGTCTGCCCGGATCAGGCAGACGTCCAAGTATGGGTAAATTTGAATTTTTCTCTGTCTGCAGTAAGCAATTGCTGGAGCCAGGCATTTTGAGAATACTCTGGGAGCAGTGGATAAGCCAAAGGGAAGTGCAGAGAATTGATAATGCAAAGATCCTGCCCTGAAGCGCAGAAATTTCCTGCAGGAGTCCCTTATAGGGATGTGCAGATAGGCTTCATTTAAGCCTAGGGTAGCTATCCAGGCATCTTTGGCCAGCATAGGAAGAAGCTACTGCAGGGTGAGCATTATGAATTTTGGTACCACCAAGAAGGTGCTTAGGATGGAAATATCTAGGATTTGTATTTGCCAGTTTTTTATCCTTGGAAGAATCTAGGATTGAACGCCAAGTGCCCTCGTTTCTGGGTACCAGGAAAAGTCTGGAATAGAACCCTTGACCTATCTGTTCCGCAGGAACAGACTGAATTGCCATTACAGAGAGAGAACAGGGATTGAACTTGGTTTTGTGCCTCTGCCCACTGGTTTGGAGGAGATCTGGGAACCCTTTTGGGGTTGGCAGTGAGTGGAAGTAAAATTTGTACTCCTGGGATATAATGTTGAGGACCCATCAGTCTTTGGTGATGGAAGTCCAGTCTTTTAGCATGATGGGCAAGTTTTCCTCCTAGGGGCACAAGCAGTTGGGCATGGCTGGGGAGTGGAGTTGAGAAGTCATTGGGAATTCTTCCCATAAGGGGGTGGCTTAGAACTCCCTGTTTTTGAAGTGGAGGCATTCCATTGCTTACAACTCTGCATACTCTGAGCCTGTAGTCTGGGGGGGGGGGGGTCTGTTTCCCCTGAGTCTAGTTTGAGATGGCCTTGAGAGGGCTGGAAAGGACCAATGTTTCGAGGGGCAATGCCTACTGAATCTAGGAAGCTGTGCTTGCAAGAAATCTTTGATTGTCTGTATAGGTTTAGCTTTTTCTTCGACCTTTTTAAGAACCTCTTCTGCTTTGGTGCCAAACAGATTGTCCTTATTCAAAGGAGCGTCTAGTAATTTTGATTTGACATGGTCTGGCAAAGTTTGCTCCTTAAGCCAAGCATGCCTTCTCAGTTCAAAACCAGTGACTGCTGCCCTGCAAGATGCTTCTAGGGCATCAGAGCCACACTGCAATATATGCTTGCTGACTTGGCTTGCAGAATGCATAAGCTCTTGTAATTCTTTATTTTCTGCACAGTCCATAAAGGTAGCTATTTTTTGCTTAATAAATTCCATAATATGTTGTTGGTACTTCAGCATGTGAAACTGGCAATTCAAACCCCTAATGGCAACAGCTGCAGAGGTGTATACATTCTTACCCCATCTGTCTAAAGCTCTGGAGTCCCTGTCCGAAGGGGTGAGATTCTTACCAGTAGTTGCTTTGATACTTTTAGACCCCCTGGGAGATGACCTCTGGGTCAGCAGTAGGATTTTTGAAAAGGAATTTGTGAGAGTCAGGTGCTCTGTAGTACCTTCAAGTACCCCTTGAAGGCTTTCTGAAGCCGAGGTGCTAGAGAGAGAGAGAAGCAAGTGGAATAAACGTTTGGATATACTGGCAGTTGTTTTCTTTCCATTTGGATATATTTTCTTATTTTTGTGCTTGTGTTGTTTTCAGCTCTGTAGTACCTGTCTGGTTTTCTAGGAACAGGGGATAAAGTATCAGGAGTTAAACTGGATTCCATAAAGACATCATCCAAACATCCAAGACTGGGGGTATTGCTAAAGGCCTATGTTGTCAAGTCTAGAAATTCTCCGAGTCTCTTTTTGGACTGAGGATAGTCTTGGCATTCCCAGCGGAAATGCTCTCAAAGTATGTAAAGTTTCCACAAAAGAAAAATCCTCTGGAGGAGAAACAGAGGGAATAGATTCCTCTGCATCTGAATCCTCCTAAGCAGATAAAGGCATGTCTTCATAATCAGATTCCTCAGAGTCGTCAGACTCTTGGTCTGTTAAAGCTGCTGGGGACAGGTCTCTTTCTCTTAGCAGGGGAAGGCTGACTTCCCCTAATCAACATAATAAGGTCTTCTGCCATTTTAAGCATTTGATGTTATGGCAGGGAAGCAGGTGCATGAGTTTGGGTCGTCATTTTTTTAAGTGTAGCATGTACTCCTGGCCTTAGAAACTCTGTAGTTTTAGACAGAACTGAAGATGCGAATGAAGTCGTCGGTTTGTGTCAAATATCAGTAGCGCAAAGAACTTCTCAGAAGCCAATGCCTGCTCAGTGGCTCCGGACCCATTCAAGGTAGAGACATCCGCAAGTTCCGAAGAAGAGTCTTGCGGCATACCGGACTCCGAACGGGTTTCAGTAGAGGCCTGTGAATCCACTGAAGCAGGCATCAGGGGCTGTAAAAGTGCCTCACTGAGTGCCAGTGAACTGGCGACTAGCTTAACGGAAGCGTCGGCAGTTTTGGACCTGTGCGGTCTGTCTCTGTCTTTATCCTTATGTTTTTTTCGGTAGATCGGTAGTCGGATGGTTTACCGAAGCATTCTTAGAATATGGAGAACGAGAATGAAAGTATTTAGTAACAATAAGGGCCCGGCGATGAATAGTTCGGGCGTTGAACAATGCACAAAACCGACAGCGAGGGATGTCCTGGTCTGGGCCTAAAGATGTCCTGGTCTGGGCCTAAACAAGTGATGCAGTAAGAATGAAAATCTCGGTGTGGTATTTGCTTTCCACAGGCAAGACAAGTGTTAACTTTTTCTGACATCTGTTAGAGCAAGAGAAAAGGATCCTCAACGGGGTACTTAGCTCTAGAAGACTTCAGGATAATTCTTTTTGATAACGAAAACTCAGGTTGCGGCCGACCAGCACTTGTGCGAACTGCTTCTACTTCGGGCTCTTCGGCATGAAAGACTGATGTAATGGCATCGGCTGCCTGCTTTTATAACCCTGATGTCAGACCTGGAGCGACAGCAACCAAAGCAGAAATACTAAGTCTCTGGTATTCGGGCCGACTGAGGGCTACCTGCAGGCAGATAAATCAAGTGTGATGACTACAACAGTGAAACACGAAGAACATCAGAATACAAAGATGAATCACATTTACAGGAAAGCAAAATATGATCTGGTAAAAATTATTTAGGAGATTCAGGAAGAAGGAAAAAAAGACAATGAGATGGATGAACTGTGAGAAAGAAGTCCTACAACAGTCCACCATCATTGTCAAAGAAGGTAGAACAGTGGCTCTGCATCAGTAGAGATGGTGACATCTGATGCAAAATCCCAACCCCACAAAAATGGGAAAAAGGGGTTGATGATGAGTAGGAGGATGTTAGTTCTTTAAAAATGAATACCATATAACAGTTTGTTAAAGAATGCTCTTCTATAACCCAGGAAAGTCACACCTACCTGCAGGAACTAGAATCACTCAGTATTAAATCCAATACCTTTTTCCTAGCTGATTTGAACTATCCAACTATAGACTGGAAAATCTACACCACCACTAGTGCACAATCAGAGATTCCTGGTCTTTGTCAATTTAAACATCATGGAACAATTAGTCAAAGTACTGGGGGGGCATCCTGGATTTTGTCCTTACTAATATGGCAGCATCTTGCACTATCCCTTGAGTATCTTCATCAGTTATTAGGTCTGACCACAAAGCAGTCTCCTTTTGAAATAAAATTGAAACCAGAGGTTACTTCCACCCAAGGTACCTTCAGAAATTTCTCTCAGACAAATTACCTACTCAAGTGATAAACTGTTCATCTTCAGTTCCCCACCAAACCCAGTTAGTTGCATCCAATACATGGGAACATACACCAACCACACTACATAAGCACAAACAGCCACACAGATACATCTATACCCTGTAAGTGCAGAGCAAATCCCAGAAACAAAACCACAATGTGGTAATACCAACAACCTTCACAATAAAAGAGAACTGTGACCAAAAGTAAAAAGAGCAATTCCCAGAATGATACAGTCCTTGTATCACTGAAATAAACGCAGGAGTTCAATAAAATCTACCAAAGCTAAATCTGATGTCAAAATAGTTACCCAAGCTGAAGACAATCACAAGGCCTTTTTAGTTAAATTCATAACTTCAAAAGTGCAACACAGGAATGCGCTGAGCTGACTGTGAATGATGTTTAACTACACGAAGGCTGAAGATATAGTGAATCTACTGTCTGATAAATTAAGCTCTATCTTTACCGTTCTCTCCCCCTAAAGATACAATTAAAACTAGCTCACCTCCATCTATCACACATGTCTAAGTGCTAAAGGTGCCATCAAAAGCTAAAAATACCACATCAATGGGACCTGACAATATCCCTAGATGCATCTTAAACAGTATGAAGTATGAATTATCCACACCCTTATCAACACTGTTCAACTTCAGCCTCCAAACAGGTTTTCCAGGTAGTGAATGGAGAACAACTATGATCATTCCCTTGCATAAGGAAGGCCCTTCCACAGACCCATAAGAATGACCAGCCTAATATGCAAAGCTATGGAAAGACTCATCATGGAACTAATAAAGGACATAGGAAACCTCCAAACACTAGACCGTCTCAGTAAGGATTTCTCAAGGGCAGGTCATGCTTATTCACCCTGGTGGACTTTTTTGAACAGGTCACCAAAGAAATGGATGAAGGCAAAATGGTAAACACCACATACAATGACTTGGCCAAAGTTTTGACAATACCTTCCCTCAGGCATAGTAAAAAAATTTCAATAAACTTGGAATAAACTCATATGTCACCCACTGGATTGCTAACCATCTCAAAGATAGGACACAGGAAATCAAAACATGGAAAGTTATCTCCACAAAGAGATCAGTCAACAGTGCAGTCCCCCGGTGTTCCTTTTTGGGACCTCTCCTATGCAACATTTACTTCTCTAACACAAAAATTAATACCAAAAAGCACTGGCTGACTACGTTTGCAGATGACTGTAAGCTAGAGGCAGTCATTGAATCCCCAAAATGACTTTGCCAAAGGTTTGTCCCAAATAACTTGTCAAAATCATGGACTGAAAGAAATTCAAAAAAATGCAATACTGCATCCTTTGGGGAAGTCATCCACCCTGGGAACTACCACAATGGCAATATGCCCATAAGAGTTAACCTAGTTGTTTGGGATTTGGGAAGATATGTGGACAGTGACCTAACTTTCAACCATGTCCATTGTTGAAAAAGTCCTTCTATACTGCACAGCTTATAAACAAAGATACTGTGTCTAGATCTATGGATATCATTGTTCCCTTTGCTCAGCCCTCATTAGGCCAGTCAAGGAGTATAATGCCCCTTCGGCATGTATCTGTTCATACACATGCAGCCACTGGAGCACCCACAGAGATCTCTTACTAAAAGGATACAAGGCCTAAACAGTATGTCCTACATAAGCCTGTCACTATACTATGTATCCCACAGACTGCTAAGAGGCAACCTATGTCTAAGATTCAAGGCTTCTTCCAACCCAATGCTGATGGATTTATTGCACATCAGGATATCAAATGGCATCAGAAATACTCTGTCTAGTGATCTAAACCTTGTCTACAACATCAACCGAATGTTTGGAGTGACAGTTCTATCTTGCAGAGGACACCACTGCTCTAGAACAGAATTCTCATCCATGTAAAACAAAGCTCATTTCTGTCCATATTCAAGTGCAACTTGGATCTTTGGATGGGAAATAAAAAAAAAAAGACCCCAGGACTTCCCCTGTATTACTAATGGACAGAGGCAGCTCCTAAATGCTTTAATCACTGCAGAGGTCACCAAAAAATAGTTACTGTATGATTCCAGTTATTCTCATTATGGGTAATATATAACTATAAACAGGATGGGTAAGGCCAATCTAACACTAAATGTTAATTCGACCACCAAAAGGGAAATTGGTTAGGCTTAAAATGGCCTGCAAAGGCACCCTAGCCTAGTACTCACCTATAAAACTATAGTGGGCTTTATTTGCAGATGATATTATTTGCCTTGTGGAACAGCCAGTTTCAAGTCTTTTCATGACATAAAATTAATAAAGATAAAACAAAGGCTATAGCAATACACTACATACCCACACATGGATTGGGTTCAGCAATACCCATATTAATGATGACATAAAATGAAGTATTTGCTTGTATGTATTAAAAGTATTATATTATGGCAGCTAAAGATGTGTGGGAAAAGACTAAAGAAAAGATAATACAAAAACTGAGAAACTGAAAGTTCTTGATTATAGACATGGATAGCAAGATACAAACAGTGAATATATTTTTAGTTTCTAGTTTTAAATACAGGTCAGGCATATTTTTCAACCACAGGAAAAGCTGTGGACAATAACAGAGTTGAAGGAATTTATTTGGGAGGGTAAGATATACTGGACTCTCCTCATACAGCAAGATGGATTAGGATTATGTGGTTTGAAGGGATTTTAGAGCTATACAGTTAAGGTATTAGATTAGGTATTATTATTAGGTATTAGAGACTCCCCAGACTCTGGAATAGACTGCCCATACATGTCAAGCAGAGTGCCTCTTTGGACCTCTTCAAGAGGAACCTTGACGATTGGATGGGAGAAAGGAAATTCACCCCAGGGATCACGTCAGTCGCCCTGCTAGACAGGGGTCCAGGAAAGTAAATAATGTGGGAAGAAATAGCCAGAGAATTGTTATGGCTAGGCTTGTATAGGCCCTAGGGCTGATAGCCTAGTACCAACCTATGAACCTATGAGGTGCATATACATAATGCAATGAGAATGTTACAGCACAAGCTGAATGTTATAAATCAAAGTGGAAAAGGATGATGATGAAAGTGGGTAAGTCTGAGATATAAGGAAATAGTAGGATTTTGGCTACAGGTCCTTAAGGAGAACCGCCATCACCTTACAGAACATTAAGACTACTTCCTACTACTTTATGAGCATAAGAACTATGCCAACACAAGAGTGGAGAAAGGAGATTTTGCCAACAATGACTACAAATTAAGAGATATAAAATAGGAAAGACATGGCTGGAATTTACTTGAGAAAACTGGCAAAGGAACCAAGGTATGGTATTTGGAGCTAATACACGGAAAGGTAATAAAGTTCAATGAGGCAAAACAGAAATTTGGACTGCAGGTTAGAGACTGCCTTCCCTACAAGGGACTGATATCAAAGTACAGGCAAACAGAAAGGGATCTAGGAGGGTTAATTTGAAGACCAGCTCTGGTACAGTTTTTTTGCTGAGTCTAAAACAGAAGTTGTTGAAAAGGGATAATTAGTAGGGAATATAAAATACTACATAACTAAGAATTGATCACAACAGGTTAAAAAAGATTTGAGACAAGAGACTGGAAAGGCAGCTTAAAAAGAAATAATGAAGAACATCTGGATAGCTCCCAAGTATGTTAAGTCCAGAAAGTTTTACTTGCAAGTGTTAGCACTGTTATTTTATACTCCACAAGCAAACTTTAAAGATTTTTTCCTCGGGTAGGTAAGAACACACTGGAGGACCTGATGGGAAAGACAAGAGGTAACTGGAAACATGTTTTGGGGTGTGTAAAGAGATGGCAGACATTAAAAATTATGGAGTACTTGGTCAAAAATGTTATGGGATCAACTGGCTGTAAATAAGAAAATCATTTTGAGCTAGAACATAGGATCTGAATTGCTTAGTCACACCAATGAACTCCTAGGTTTAATGCCATTTGGTGCCAAAAAAACAATTACTAAAATAAAAGAAATAAAAATCTAACTAATTTGAGTACTGAATACTGTAAAGGAGAGAAAAGAACAGGAGGTGGGATCTTTAGAAAAGGGAATGAGCAAATTACATAGAAATGAATGAAATTTGTGGGAATAACACATGCAGGATAATGTTCAGGAGGTGGAGTGAAGTTTAAGAGAAGGCAGGAATTTCAAAATGTATGTAACACTGGAGTAAATGATGACTGTTAAAAAGAAACCATACATGCATACTACATGAAAATACTAAAAATGTCACTAAGGATTGTTTTTCTATTCATGTATGCGTACATATATTATTACGTAAATTGTAACAATGAAGATGTTAGAAAATAAAAATTACCACATCTGGGATATGATGAGGATTCATCTTGTTCACATGTTCATCATTTAGATTAGAATTGGCAAGGTCAAACCTATGGTCAAACATTTAAAAAGCACCGTAAATGCTTTGCACAACAAATTAAAGTATATATATCAATTACATACAAACCGTTCATGAAGTGAAAAAAAATGGGATAAATTATTTCATGCCGACACACACATTCCTTCCTAAAAATTGACTCTAAATGGATAAATCTTAAACAACTTAATGCTGCATCACACACCATGGTTTACAGAGGCAGATAAAATAACATTTAAAAGGAAAAATAAAAAGTAAAATGTGTTAATGAATAAACAATAACAAACAGAAGAGCGTTAAAGGATAACACAATATTAACATTTGCAATAATTTACAGGATGACATGTTATACCTTGTGGCTACTGCTTTGCCTGAAGTCTAAATCAATGATTACAATGCAATAGTTTAAACACTTGTCTATAACCTGTCCCTCACAACTAAATTTCAATGAGCAACCCATGGAAAAACAAGTTATGACAATGATAAATGGCAATTTTTTGTTTAAAATTATTTAATTCTGAAAAAATCAGCTTTTAAAATACTACACTATGAAGCTTTGGAGAAGTGTATTTCAAAGTAGTCTTAAAGAAATGCCATCAGATGTTGTGCATTAGTTATAATATGCAGGCAGGATGTACTTCAGCTGTCTTGTCCCACCATACATAGGAGAAACAGATAAGGCTCTGCTGGTGTAGATTGCTCAGTGTATTAATTTATTAGTTTTGCGCATACGCACTCCTTCTTAGTGGCGACCGCAAGTCAGTCTAATGGAGCTCAGTGTCTACAAAGTCATCCCAATTTTTCTGCACCACTTACAAGAACATACACATGCGCACAGACACTCACTCTGATAACACAATAGACTCACAGGTACACACTAAGCTAACAACCACCAGGGCCTTTTTATAAGCCTAATCATGCATGCCAACCCAGTTGTGTTCCTATTTATCATGGACATTTACTAAGAGGGGTTATTTTAGTTATGAAGTTTCTAGACGTTATGGGGGACTATATTAGCTTGGGCATTACAGTCTGCCTCAGTACCAGAGACATGGAGACCAGACGGGTGAATTTCAGATCTCCCATTCACTAGTCAAGGTTAAACTTAAACAGGGTTAGGGATGGAATCTGCTTCATATGGATGGGGTGCCTGTTCTAGAGCATGGGAACCCTTTGAGACATCTCTCTCACCAACACTTCTTAGATCACAAGCAAACTTTAAATCCTTGGATCTCATAGTTCTTATACGGTTTGTTTTGTGGATGTGCAAAAGGTTCATCAGAGCTGGATCCAAGGATGCCTTATGCTTCCCAGTAACATGCAGTAGACAAGGTACACAGATAGGGCTTTAAGGCGACGCATATAGGACAATGTTTTTATACCTTGGATTCTCCTGGTGAGAAAACTTTGTGGGCATTCCAATGGTTATAATGATGCACTAACTCATCAGGCAAGATGGTACATTATCACCCCACCTACTGCCAAATACTACTGCTCTATGAAAATTGACAACAGATTAAGATCTTCTCTCACACCCCAGTACATACTGTGCAAGTACAGCAATCTCACAAATACCTTAGGCAAGGTAACATCATTAGCTTATAAATAAGAAACTTCCCAGGTTTAGTCTTTGATGTCTTGGAAGTGTGCAAAGCTTCTCTAACAGACCTCTGAAGAAGCAAAAAGTCTTGCAGATTGTTCTGTAGATATCTTTTCCCTATTACAAAAAGGGAGGTTTCATCAATTAATTTCTGCCTGTTCTGCTTTTACACTGTTGTCACAGTAGAGGAAGAAAAAACCTATACTGATTCTCAGTACTCCTTTATGCTGGTATCTGGTTTGGTTTCCCCTTGGTCCTGGAGTTGGCCTTTTGCCTCCCCCTGCTGCTTTCCTTGGAACAGATGTGGTCTGAGCATCCTGGCTCCACCAGAAACCAAGATGATAAGGGTATATTACTAGCTTTTGTAGTCAATGCTACAACGGGAACGTCTGTGAAAAAAAAAAAAAAAAAAAATCGCTGTTTTTTGTGGTCGCCCACAAACACTGCAATGTTAATACTTAAGTGGCTAACTGAAAGCAGCGAATAACAGCAGCCTTTAGTCATGCATTAAGTAATGAATTCTTATTTTACAACTGTAAAACGCATTCAGAAGTAACATATCATTCAAACCTGTTAGACATCTGTCTAACAAGTGAGAACGTGTGCACCGTCACTAATGAAAATTTCTGTCAATTAACTGAATGGCAGGAAACATTTACAGGCCTACTGATTACGCATACCACACAGCCAATTGCCCTTTCATATGTTAGTTAGCATCTCCTTCAATGTGGTCTCAACTAAACACCAAACACTGCAGAGTTGTGTGTTAACACAGAACATTAGACCTTCTTGACTGCGTCTGAGTAGCTCTTAGGCTACCAGAACAGTGATGGTGTAGTTCTAACAGCTGACAGGTTTTCAGTTAATTCCACCTGCAAGTAGGAAATTCAGACCATCCAAACCCCCAAATCTATTATTTAAAAATAAGTAGCTTTAGAAAGGTTAAGGGGTAGCAGACCCTTTACGAACGGTTGCTTTTCTTGTTATAAAAAAAAAAAAAAAAAAAAAAAAAAAAAAAAAACATACTACAGAGGTCACCTCTTTACACAGAGCTGGAAATCAGTGTTGCTCCAACAGCAATATTTTTAAGGTATTCAGTTTAAAAAAAAAAACACACCTAACAAGACTGAATTCCAAACTTGATTCCTGAAGCCAACGTTCTTCAAGAATAAAGCTTTTGAAAAACAAAAGAAAGACTTGAGTGGTTTTATTTGACTTTCACAACAGGAAAATATGAGATCGTAGATCAAGGACAGGGTTTATTCCCTTAAATGACTTGGAAGCTTGCCTGGCTAGATTGAGTTCGCCAGCTGGAATTCAATCTTGTTATGTGTATTTTTTAAGTTAGTATTGCTTTTGTGATTCAAGCTCGGAGAAGCCTTGGGGTACAGCCTCTCAACTTGAGAATCTTCAGTGCTTAACTTCTGAGTGAAGGTATTCAGTTTCATAAAAAATATAAAAGCCTTAGAGATAACTATTACATGTTTTATCTGTTATACTGTTTTTCTGTTATACTGTTTTCTTAATAAATTTATTAAATTATCACTCAAGACACAGGCACACATACATTTATATAAAAAATAAACCATATTAACATGATCCAGGTTACAAATATAGATCACATGTATTCTTTTGTATTACTACCATCAAGGCAACATCCCATCTCAATACTAAAAGATTGCCAAATTCTGATAATCACGGCCACACAGGTAGAAACCACACTCTCCAAAGCTAAGAATACAGCATCCATGGGACCAGATGACATCCCAGGCTGTGTACTACATGAACTACAAAATGAACTGGCACCTCACCTAAGTGCCATGTTTAATCAAAGCCTCACCTCAGGCTTCGTGCTCACTGAGTGGCACACAGCTACAGTTATCCCGCTCCACAAGGGAGGACCCGCCTTGGATCCCGGGAACTACCGTCCCATCAGTCTGACAAGCCTGATCTGCAAGGGCATGGAACGCATTATCATGGAACTTATAAACAAAGACATTGGCGACTTTCAAACACTGGACCCCACCCAATTTGGGTTTGTGAAGGGCTGATCTTGTCTCCTGAATCTGATTGACATCTTCGAATCAGTCTCCAGAGCTGTGGACATGGGTAAGGTGGTCCACACAGCCTATCTGGACCTTGCCAAGGCCTTCGACACAATCCCCCACTCTGGAATCATAGATAAACTTACTAAGCTGGGCATAAATCCCTACATCACTCGATGGGTTGCCAACTGGCTTACTGACAGAACCCAGACTGTAAAAGTAGCCAACTCCAAATCCAGCTCCAGACAAGTGGAGTACCTCAGGGTTCAGTCCTGGGACCACTCTTGTTTGGCATCTACTTCTCTGAAGTACAGGCCAACACTAAGGGAATCTGGCTAACAAAGTTTGCAGATGACTGCAAACTGGGGGTCATTATTGAATCCCTACATGATGTGGATATTCTACAAAAAAGCCTTACAGAAACAGATGCTTGGTGCCAGAGCCATGGGCTCAAGCTTAACGCCAAGAAATGTATAGTTATCCCCTTTGGAAAAAAACATGTACCCATTAATTACCACATAGGTGGCAGGACGCTAAACATCGAAAGTGTGATAAGAGACTTAGGGACACAGGTGGACAGTGGTCTCACTTTCGATAACCACATTGCCACAACAGTCAGGAAATCCATCTATGTGGCACACCTCATCACTAAGGGCTTTTCATCCAGAAAAAAGGAGGTAATTGTCCCACTGTACTCATCCCTCATTAGACCCATTATAGAGTATAATGCCCAGTTTGGTATGTACCTCACAAAACATCTGCAACAGCTGGAAAGGCCAGAGAAATACCTCACTAAAAGAATCACAGGCCTAAAGCAGATGCCATATGCTGACCGTCTAAAAACAAAACTCCAGCTATACTCTGTGGCATATCGTCTACTCAGAGGCAATCTCTGCTTAACATACAAGGCCATGTCAAACCCTGAGCTGTTGGACATTCTCCACTTAAGAAATCCCAATCCCTCAGAGCCACACGCTCCAGGGATCTAAACCTTGTCATCACAATGAACAAAACAAGCTGGAGGGATAGGTTCCTGACCCAGAGACTCCCCATACTCTGGAATAGACTGCCCATGCATGTCAAGCAGAGCGCCTCATTGGCCTTCTTCAAAAGGAACCTTGATGATTGGATGGGAGATAGGAAATTCACCCCGGGGATCATGTCAATTGCCCTGCTAGACAGGGGCCCAGAGAAGTAAATATTGTTGGAAGAAATATCCAGGGAATTGGGAATTGTTACGGCTAGGCTTGCATAGGCCCTAGGGCCGATAGCCTAGTACCAACCTATTACATAAATTGCTCAATTCCTGCCTTCCATTAAACCTCACTCCTCCTCCAAAATATTATTCTGGACATATAGTTCCCAAATTTCCATTTTTTTTTTCTATGTAATTTGCTCCTAGACCTTTGTAAAGATCCCACTTCCAGTTATTTTATCTCTGCTACAATATTCAATACTTCAAATACCATTGGTATAGAGTTTGATTTCTATTTTCTAGGAAATGCTTTTTTGGCAGCCACCAGAATTAAACTTACTAAGGCCTTCCTAGGTCTAGGCAATTCAGATCCTGTATGACAGCTTAAAAAAATAAATCCTTAGTTACACCCATTTGCTTGCCCAATATGTCTGACAACATTCTCTGTAGGGATTTTTTAAAGTTTGCCAACTCATTATACTACCAAAATACATGTTCTAAGTTACCTCTTTCTTCCCCATCATACCTCCATTTGGCATCTACCCCATAAAAAAAATCTTAGGAGTCTGCTTGGGGTGTAAAAATACCTATGCAAACAACTTCAAGCAAAAAATCTTAAATCTTCTAGACCTTGTTGCATACTTGGGAGACATACATATGTCCTCCCATTGTTTCCTTGTGGAATGCTTATCTAATCTCTCTGCCCAATCTTTTCTAACCTTCTCTGACTGGTTTCTACAGTTATCGTGGAATATGTTATATGACCTACTAATTATCCCTTTTTAACAGCAGACTCTCTTCTAAAACCAACTAAAAACTCTACCAGAGCAGGCCTTTACTTAGGATTATTGGAGACAAACACCTTCGCAAGTACAGCAGGTGCAAACGGCCAAAAAAATTAAATGCAAAAAAAGGAGGTCAGCACCAAAGTGTTATAGCATCAAAAGTTTTTAATCACATCGCATCATACCGGTTTCGGCACACTTGCCTTCTTCAGTGAATAGACATGCTATGATACAAAGATATATATATATATATATGCACACACATAGTAATTAGAACACAACTTCCTGTTAAGTCATTTCCTCCAGTGTAATTAAGGAAAACATATAGTAATTATAAATGATCATTTAATCCTGGTGAGAATTGACCTCCTAATTTAATTATCCAGTATTTTTCTTTAGTATTCAGAATAGAATGCCAGCCTAATTTATTAGTTTTGTCTCCCTGGATCTTGTCAATAACAATGAAACGGAACTGGGCAGTATATTGTGTATAGTGTTGTGCCTATATAGGGCCATTGGTTAAACATTTATTACAGATGACACTATAATGTTCAGACATCTGAATATGTGGAGTTCGGGATGTTTGTCCAATGCTCGAGCAGGTGCAAGTGGCTAAATATACAACCCAGTCAGATCCACAGTTACCAAAACATTGGGTGTCAAACTTGTCCCGAATTCTTACTTGTAAATTGTTTTGATTTATATATATATATATATATATATATATATATATATATATATATATATATATATATATTTACAAAAGGTGCAGTGGCCGCTTCTCTGTAATGGTCAGTTGATGGCAAATTAACTGTCCACTACCCGCTTTTTGGCTTTTTGTAATGTGCAAAATATGATCCCAATGTTTTACCTCTACGGTACGAAAATTGACACAGATTTCCCAATGCCTGATTAAGCTCCTCATTGGCCATTAAGATATTCCAATGTTTAGACACGACTTCCCTGATGAGATTGACATTACGTCCATAAGTCGTGATAAATCTAGTCAGCTCAGATTCACCCACACAAGTTCTATCCTTACAAGTTGACAACTGAATCGTATCCTGATCAGATGCCCACCAGCTAGCCGACTGTATATCCTGATGTCTGTAGCCCCTCACTTGAAACCTGTGCATCACATCTTGCTAAGAAACTGCAAAATCTTCCTGACCGGAACGTATTCTTTTGATACGCAGAAACTGAGACTTCCGTATGTTACGAATGGTATGGTGTGGGTGCAGACTAGTGGCATGTAACAGATTGTTATATTGGGGATATTTCCTGTAAACCTTGGTAGCAAGAAAACTATCCTGTTTGATGACAGTCACATCCAAAAAGTTAATGCAATGAATGTCACAATTCAATTTAGTACCCCATTTGTTTTTGTTTAAGTAATGAACAAATTCCAACAGATATTGTTGGTCTGCACGCCACACCAAGTCATCTAGGTACCTTCTCCAAATGTCCATCTCATTGATGTATATGTTATGTATGATATCATATATCAGATGCTCCTCAAGGTTCCCCATAAATATATCAGCATAGATCGGGGCAAAAGATGCACCCATCGCTGTGCCCTTAGTTTGCCAATAACATTCCCCATTGAAGTAGAAAACATTTTTAGACGATACATGTTTGGCCATACAAAAGTAATAAAGTGTTGAAACCAGCCAAATAAAGGTTAGCCCTCTCCAACCAATACTGGAGCACCAATAACCCTGCCCAATGGGGAATGTTAGTGTAGAGTGCCTTGACGTCCAGTGTGTAGAGTAACTATGTTGGTTCAAGTTGAGTTTCTGATATGATCCTAAGGAATTCAGTAGTGTCCTGGATGCGTGCTCTCACATGCTTTAATAGGGGTTTAAGATAGTATGTCAAAAAGTCAGAAAGTGGTTCTGTCAAAGATCCGGTGCCAGATACAATAGGTCTTCCTGGAGGTTTATCCAGGCATTTATGTATTTTTGGCAACAGGTATAAAATTTGTTTCTGTGGATCATTCACCATTAGTTGACGCAACACAGACTTCTTAATAATGCCTTCATCAACTGCTAATTTCAAAAATGAATCTATCCCCTTTTGAAGTTAAATGTGGGATGAATGGGCATGTGCATATAGTGATGAGTGTTAGACAACTGCTAATTTCCCTCAGCCAGATAATAATCTGTTTCCATAATAACAACTGCCCAGCCCTTATCTGCAGGAATGATTACAATGTTAGCATTATTTTTAAGTTCGGTAAGAGCTTGTTGTTCCCCAACTGTAAGATTATGATGCAACATACTGGAATGACACAACCTAAAATGAAGATCTTTGAGAACTGCC
Organism: Protopterus annectens; assembly: GCF_019279795.1. Taxonomy (NCBI): domain Eukaryota; kingdom Metazoa; phylum Chordata; order Ceratodontiformes; family Protopteridae; genus Protopterus; species Protopterus annectens. Next base: position 3,565,149 of record NC_056734.1, on the reverse strand, counting down.
TGTTGAATAACACCAACATATTTATTCATGGGAGGCACAAATCCTGATTTGACAAACCTAAATTCTGTGGACTTTTGAGAAGAATCCCTGGAACCGAAAAACATTTTAAGGTTTAACCTGCGACAAAAATCAAGATCATCATTCACCATAATATTTTCATCAATGAAAAAACCCAGGAGATAACCGAGACCTTTATTAAGCAGTTTTGTTTGTTCATCTGTTAGCACGACAGAGGAAATATTATGAATATTATAATCATGTTCTGCTGTGTCAACAGTGTTTAAGTCCCTCTACTGTGCTTGCATTTGTGTTTCCTCCCACCCCTATGCCTGCTAGTTCTAAAGGGTGGTCAGTATTCCGTGGTTTCTTAGGTGTCGGTGAGGCCTGTGTGTTAAAATTGTCTGTGTCAGTGGCTGATGACTCATCCCCAGAAGTAATACTTGGCTGAGTAGTCATCTTCTTTAAAATGGATCTAGGTCTTTTTCTCCTAATATGAGTAGTAGTAAGTAAGTCGCCCCCATAAGAAAATTTAACAATCCCTTGGTGTTCAAAGGGCTTGCCCCTTTGGTAATCAGAGGTATCCCTGTTAAATTTACATTTTATTTTATCTTTAATCCGTTTTTCAAAGGCCAGTAGATCTTTGGTCAATTTGTTAAGGCAAGTAATATAGGTAGGATGCCCCTCAATTTTTTTCAAACCTTTTTTTTTTTTTTTTTTTACTTGGGATTCCCTTATCCCTTTCTATTTACTGTGATATCAATCCTTGACAGGGAATGCAGTCTCTACCCTGCAGTCCAAATGTCTTCTTGGCATCTTCCCATTCTATTTCCTTACCCTCTAGTTATTTGCTCCCAACACCTTGATTTCTTTGCCAGTTTTCTCCAGTAAATTCCAGGTCCCTCTTGCCTATTCTTTGTACCCCTAATTGCAGTCATCCCCATCAGCAAACTCCTTCTCCATTCTTCTGTTTGCTTAGCTCTCAGAATAGTTTCTGGTACTTTATGAATATATTACTATTCTACATGGCTGCTATTTTCCTTAAGGATATGCATCCAAAATCCCACTATTTCCTTATTTCCTGACCCCCCCCCACCCCCACTTCATCATCCCTTTCCACTTTGAATTGTTGCCTTCTGCTTATGTTATGTATGAGCCTTAACTGTGCAGCTCTAAAACTTCCCTTCAAATCAGGCAATCCTAAACTACTTTGTTCTATATGAAGGATCACTTGACCCTTACTCTCGTCCCCTCCCAGATAAACTCCTTCAACTCTATTAATTACTGCCCACAACTTTTCCTCTGGTTGATAACAATATGGGTGACCTATATATAAAAACTACAGGAACTAAAACCTTTTGCACTGCTTGTATCTTGCTGTTCATATCCATAGGTTCATAGGTGTTTATTACGCTAACGACCACAAGGGTCTTTTTAAGCCTAGCCACACATCCCAAATCTCTGACAAGTTCTGATACCCCTGATAACTGTAAGCAGGGAGTTGGGAGATGAACCACTTACAGGTTGCCTGTGTCCATTACAGACACAGATGCCAAACCAGGGATGAATAAATGAGCTAAACACAGCTTCCCATTTCTCAAATTTTTATGATCTTTTTAGTCTCTTCCTGAACATCCTTAGCTACATTAACAGAATCATTTTAATACATACTCCTTAATTTTAACTTCATTTTATCGTGTCCCCATAAATATGGGTATTACTGAACCAATTAATGTATTGATACATATTTTACAGCTATAAGCTGTTTTATCTTCACTAATTTTATATCTTCAAAAGACTTGAAACCGTCTCAAATGTATCGTCAGCACACTTTTACAGAACATTTTGTCTGACAGAACTAATAGGTAAGTTGCCACATTGTGCACACAAGCAGTACACTTTTGATAAAATACCAAGACTTGGAGAATGTCCGATTCCCTAAACATTAAAAATCCAGCAGTCTGACATAAAACTGGCAAGAAACTAATCACAGTGTATGCACAAGCTGTTTTGTTGTTTGTCTTTTTTGGCTTTTCCCGGTTAGGGGTCGCACAGCGTTACTCCGGTCTGCTAATGATTGGCAGTAGATTTTTATGGTGCCGAGTTGCCAGCCTAATGCCCAACCTTCAGCGAAGGCATGTCCATTTATGCATGTGTTTCGGAGGCCACTTGACTGCGGGGAGGACATGCAGACTCCACACAGAAGGCAATCCAGCCGTGAATCGAACAGGAGAAACTCTTGCTGTGAGGCAAAAACGCTACCGCTCTACCACCGCGGCTTAGTGTTTGCACAAACGGTGCATATTTAAAAATGTGTACACAACATAAATCATGTCAGTACTACACAGAAGAAAAATAGTCTGACAGAAAATACAACCAAGTTTCACAGAGTTATCTTAAGAACCACATACAGAAACGTTCTCCCTGCCAAAAATACAAACCCTACCCAAAAATATAAACACTGCCCAACAAAAGTTTTGTATAAACAGTACATTTTAAATCAAACCACCGCAAATCCAGGGGTAGATGTAGTGGTCCTATATAGGAAACAGATCGTATTACAAAAATACCAGGTTTCTTAAAGGGCTTGGACTGCTGTAATTAAAAGCAAAACCCCTAATTTTCTATACACAAATAAATATAAACACACACACGGGTCTACTTCACCCTGTTGAAGGCCGACAATATCGAAGCTGATATTGTCGGCACCAAAATGTCGATAGCGAAAGTCATCGCGCATGTAAACGGAAATCTCCATAAGGGAAGATTTCAGTTTACTGCAATGTAGTGCGATCTCAGAGTTGGTATATTTAAGTAGTAGGGGGGCTTGCCCCCTCCATAGAGCAAATTGTGTTGTGTTTGGGTGTTTTTTTTTGTGTGTGTTTGATGTTTGGGGGTTTCGACATTTTCTTGTCGATTATTACGCTGTCGACAGTTTGAGTTTTCGACAGCGCAATATAAATGCCACACACACTTATCGTGTGTGTGTGTGTGTGTGTGTGTGTGTGTGTGTGTGTGTGTGTGTGTATATATATATATATATATATATATATATATATATATATATATATATATATATATATATTAAATATCGAGAAAAAAAGCAAGCAAGTATCTGTAAGCAAGGAAGTCCCCAAGTGAACTCTCAAATGTTCCCTTGGTCATTTGGTCTTGATCTTTAAAGGAATATGACAGCCAAAAAAAAAAAATGTTTTTTTGAGGCAGGGTTCCCTAAAGGGAAATTTTCCATTATAAAAACAGCTGAAATGCTATTGTCCCTGCAGAGCAACTGATATGTTTCTTCATGAGGCGGAAAGAAAGTTCTAAAGATGTTAGTCATTCTGGCTGCTTATACAGCTCGCTCCAAAAGGGCTTGGGCAATCAGCAGCCAGACTGACTGTGAGAGAGAGGATTAGAGCTTTGGGAAGCTGGTCAGTTGCTGTATCCTTGGCATGATACAAGCCATAGGATACTGTAGCAACAACACCTTCAAATTTCCAAAAAAAGGTACACGTCATGCATCCTTTCAATCTTTATTATTTGAAACGGAGATGATTTAAATGATCCCTACAAACAGGTCAACACCGGAATCTTACATTCCTACCACATGAAAAAAAAGTTTGTGTCTAATTTTATACCCACTGCCATCTTATCCCACCCTCACAAATATTAGAAAAATGTGTCCATAAACTACTACTACAGCATCTCTTAAAGGAGCACTTTTTAACTAATGCTCAACATGGTTTACATCTGCCCATAGCACAACTGTCCTCCTAACATTTACAGAGAACATAAATAAAGCCATGGATAGAGGTAAACTAGTGTCCTCCTTATTCCAGAACTTAAAAGCTTTCAACATTGTGACTCAAAAAAAACTCCTACTACAACCGTCCACAATGAGAATCACAGCCTACTCTTTAGTGGTTTAATAATTACTTGTCAGAATTCTACCAGGCAAATCAAACGGGCTTCTACCATTTCCCCTTATCTACCCATTATTACAGGTGTACCATAAGGCTCTATCCCTGGTCCTCTTCTGCTTGATATTTTTATAAACAATCTTCACATTTCTAGATAACGAGCATCCCCTGTACAGTATGTAGACGATTCTACCCTGCCTCTGAAACGATTTAGAAAACTTGGACCGAACCACAAAAGGAGGGGGAGTATCGATATTCATCAAAGATATCCACACCTCCAGGTTGGTGGCAAAGCACGAAGCATCAGAGACTATCCATGTGCAACTAACAGTGGGTAAAACTGCCTTCCAGTTTATAGCCTGCTACAGACCATCCTCCCAAACCTAGGAACCCCACTCGGCCTTTCTGAGAACACTGGAAAATATGAAGGTCTCTCCAAACACCATTATATTGGGTGACTTCAACTACCCAAACATAGACTGGGGGCATTACTCTAGCTCCAACACCCTAGCCCAAAGGTTCCTAGAATTTATAAACTCAAATGCTATGGAACAACTTGTTACCACTCCCACAAGAGGGGAAAACATACTGGACCTGATCATCACCAACATGGGGACTCTATGCTCCAGACCAGAAGTGTATCCCTCACTGGTAAGATCAGACCATAAACTAATCTCACTGGATATTCACATCCCAACCCCACCACCCTGCCCAGAAAACCACAGTGAAAAACTTCTCTAAAGCAAATTTCACACTCCTCAAAACTGAGGTGGAATCCTTCAAAGCCCCCGAGCCTGTGGAAAATACGGCCCAGACCGCAGAATCCTTTATAAACGCATTCTATGAACACCTTCAGGAATGCATGGATCATGCGATCCCAAATAAAACCAAGACCCAATCCTCCAAAGGCAGACGTCCTGTCTGGTGGACCCCAGCCATAAACATACTATACAATAGAAGGAGGAAGCTACTAAATGATAGAGCAAAATCCCAAAAAGGGAAGGCATCACTGATCAGTATTAGCAAAAAACTACGGGCACTCATAAAATTGTCTAAGGCCAGCTTCGAGAGAAAAATTGCACAGGACACTAAGGATAATCACAAGGCTTTTTTAGTTATGTTAGGTACCTGGGTGGTAATTCCCAGATATGCTCAGAATTAGTCCAAAATGACAAAAAATACACTGAACCCACAGACAATGCCAACATCCTAGCTGACACGTTCAGCACAAACTTCTCCCCCACCTCCCCACCAAAAGGGCAAATATCTATCCCAGCAGAGTGCTGCCCCCCCTGACATCTCAGATGCTCAGGTAAGAGCCGCCCTCTCCAAAGCAAAAAACACAGCATCAATGGGACCAGACTGTGTCCCGGGCTACATCCTACATGAACTCCAAGAAGAGCTAAACTCAAACATAAAACTACTGTTCAATCTCAGCCTTACTACAGGATATGTGCCCAAAGAGTGGCGTACAGCAACAGTGATCCCTCTCCATAAAGGTGGTGCCTCAACAGATCCTGGAAACTATCGCCCCATAAGCCTGACTAGCTTGGTCTGCAAAGCTATGGAAAGGATCATCATGGACCTCATAAATAATGATATTGGGGACCTACAGACACTGGATCCTACCCAGTTCGGCTTTAAGGGCAGATCCTGCCTCTTAAACCTGGTTGATTTCTTTGAAACAGTCACCAAGGCCATTGACGAGGGAAGGTGGTCCACACAGCCTACCTGGACCTCGCAAAAGCCTTCGATACAATACCCCACTCTGGCATTATAGATAAGCTCACCAGCTTAAATATAAACTCCTATGTCACTAGATGGATTGCAAACTGGCTCAAGGACAGAACCCACATGGTTAGAATTGCTGGAGCCATGTCAGACTCCAAACCAGTTACAAGTGGTGTCCCACAAGGCTCAGTCCTGGGACCTCTCTTGTTCGGTATATATTTCTCGGAGGTACAGGCCAACACGGAAGGACTGTGGCTGACCAAGTTCGCAAATGACTGCAAACTGGGTGCCATAATCGACTCTCCAGCCGACACAAGCATCCTCCAAAAGGGCCTCATAGAAACAGACAACTGGTGCCAGAGCCATGGCCTCAAGCTAAATGCCAAAAAGTGTATAGTCATCCCCTTTGGCAAAAACAAAGTGCCCACAAATTACCACATAGGTGGTAATCCATTAAGTACAGAAGAAGTAATTAGGGACCTGGGGACCCAAGTTGATAGCAATCTCTCATTTGACAACCACGTGGCCAAAGTGGTTAGAAAAACATTTTATATAGCCCACCTAATCATGAAGGGATTCACATCTAGATCAGGGGAGGTCATCGTGCCTCTTTACTCATCCCTCATCAGGCCCATAATTGAGTACAATGCCCCTTTTGGGATGTACCTTACCAGACACCTGCAGCAACTGGAAAGACCCCAAAAGTACCTCACCAAAAGGATCAAAGGGCTCAAAAAGATGCCATATGCTGCCCGGTTAAAGAAACTCCAGCTCTACTCAGTGGGATACCACCTTAATCAGAGGCGATCTGTGCCTGATGTATAAAGCCATGTCCAACCAGGAATTAATGGACATGCTGCACCTCAGAAAATCCAAATCCCATCGAGCTACCCGCTCGAGAGACTTGAACCTCAGCACTGAAATAAATAGGACATGCTGGAGGGACAGATTCATAACCCAGAGGCTCCCTTCACTCTGGAATAAAATCCCAGTCCAGGTTAGGTAGAGTCCCTCATTGACTCTCTTCAAGAGGAATCTTGATGAGTGGATGGGAGATCGTAGGTTTACCCCGGGTATCACTTCTGTGTCACTGTTAGACAGAGGCACAGTATACTAACCTCAAAAAAGGGCATAGCAAAATAAATTTAAAATGGGTGGTGAAAGCCAAACACATTCTGGCTAGGCTTATAAATGCCCTAGGGCAGATAGCCTAGTATGAACCTATGAACCTAAAACTAGATTACACAACATGTCTAACTCTACTGAAAACTGGCCTTGTAACCACCAACTCCTTAATCCAAAGGAAAGCAAACTCCTTTTATTTTCCTCCAAATCACTTCATGCGAAAAAAAAATTAAATCACATCCCTAAACAAGCCAATTGCAGCACCCCATGCTAAACAGCTAGGGGTTACAATAGATGACAGCCTCAAATATGATCTCCACATACACTGCAAAAAATAAAAACTCACAAAAGACTAGGAATGCTACACAGAAACAAAAAAAAAATCCTTACAGCATCAACTAGACTCCCCTTTTGCCACTAAATACCTACCTCCTCTCTTTCTATTATGTGGTTCTTCCATCTTGATTAACATTCAGGCCACCCTAAAATCTAAACTGGAATATGTTACAAGGTTGCTAGATTTGTAGTTCATATTAAGTCACAGAACACATCATTGTTCTGGATTAAAAATGTTAAACTGGTTAGAATTATTCTACCAACTAAATTACACACAACTATATTTAATCTCACTTCCTGCTCAGCTTTAAGTACAACTATCCACTACTTCCTCCCAAAATTGTCACCTTCAACCTTCTGACAAAAATCTACTTGGCATCTATAAGCCTTATAAAAACTGCAGTCAAAGTCTGTATTCAAAACTGTGTAGCAAAGGTCTGGAATATGATCCCTGCATCAAGCAGGGCAAGACGCAGCATTCACTTATTTAAGATGCAACTAAAAGAATTCCTCTCTGACTCTTGGCTTTGCACTTGCTGCTATTCCTGGTTAAATGTTCAGCTCCTACTTCTCCAATACCTCTCATCTCTCATTTTCCTTGTTTGTATTTCTCTTACTCTTATTTCCCCTTCCACTTAATCATGCTTTTACTCACTACTTCTCTTGCCTCCCATATCTACTCCATTTACTACCTCTAACAATTTGTTCTCACCCTCCCTCCTCCTCCACAGTTTGAATGTTCCACTCTAAAATTTGTTTCATGAGTGAGTACAATTCTCGCACTTACAACATGTTAACATGCATCAGTGTTTCATGTTATTTTAATGATGGCATAAGTGTATTATTTCTACATATATGTGCAGAAACATTTATAGTAATTATGTATTTACAGTATACTGCAATATGTCAATTTTCACCCATGTATACGTTTTTGTTTTTTTATTTGTGAAACTTGTCTCGCCGGGCCTCCACTGAAAACAGATAAATTATCCAGTCGGACTTTCCAGACAAACAACTGTCAAAAAGTAAATAAAATAAATACTGCACCACTGTTACACCTGCAGTGTTTAGAGGCTTGTCGCTGCATATCTCCTTTGGTAGAGCAGTCCAAAACATTACAGAGTGATATTAACAAGTGCATCCTGTCATTCTACACTCAGGCATATGAAAAGGGGAAGCTACAGAATAGATAAGATTGCCAGACAAAGTTCACAGATATCTGCATTTTGCATATCCTCAAATTACCCCATACTTACTGTTAAACTTTTCTTTTCAGATGAACCAATGTATTTTTTCTCATATTTAAATGTATGCAAGTGACACAAGCAAAAGTGTTTTTTGCCCTTCTGTATTCATTTTGTAGCATACATTAGAAGCTGTACCCAGCAAGGTGTCTCAGTACAGGTGCATCCCTAAAATTTGGTTCTCACTACTACCTTGTTAGTTTTCTTAATGTACATGCACTTCTTCCTTGCAGCTGACAACTTCACAAATGAGTTCTATGTCACTCAGATAAATGTATAGGACTGACAGTCGTGACCAGATCTAAATATTTAAAGGAATTTTAAAAACAAACTACCTTGGTGGATCACCAATTGTACAGTAAAAGAAAAAAAAAATTCTTAAAGTATACAACAGATCAAAAGACTCTCGTATAGCAAGGATAACACTAGAAAACTGACAAACTAAAATACTAGTAGGTGTACTAAAAAGGCTCGTGAACTTAGGTTAAAATCTGAAGCTAAGGACAATTACAAATTGTTTTTAGCTATATTAGGAAACTAAGAAATAAATACCCAACACTGCTCTGAAGACATTCATAATGGCATTACCTACTACGACCCAGTAGACTGTCAACATATCAAAGAAATTCAGTACTGTGGCTGACCAGGTTTGTAGATGAACGCAAACTAGCTACAGTCATGGAATCCCCCAGATACAACTATCCTCCAAAAAGACCTGGCACAGACAAATAACTGGTGCCAGAGTCTTGGTTTAAGACGCAATACCAAGAAATGTATAATAGCATCCTTCGGGAAGATGGATACCCCTGGAAAGTACCATAATGATAATACCCCCTAAGAATAGGCTCAGTGCTCAGGAATTAGCAAACACATGTAGACAGAAACCTGGCCTTCAACCATCATCATCATCATCATGTGTCATTCTAAGCTGCACAACCTATAAGCAAGGGTACGGCATTTGAGTACAAGGATGTTACTGTCCCACTGTGCTCAGCCCTCATTAGACTAGACACAGAGTACAACTCCCCTGCAATAGGTACATGAATAGGCATATGCAACAACTGGACTGTACATAGAGGGTCCTCACAAAAAGAATACAGGACCTCACCAATATGCCATATGCGGACAGCCTCAAAGCCCTATCAATCTACTCGATCTCCTACAGATTGCTGAGAGGTGATCTACGCCAGTCCTATAAAGCATCCTTTGATCCTGGCCTGATGGATCTGTTGCACATCTACAAAATGTACAACATCAGAATTGCCCGATCTAGCAACCTAAACATCATGTGCATCAAATAGGAAATGTTAGAGGGATAGGTATGCATCTGAGACCATCCTTTCTTTAGAACAGGTTTCCTATCAATGTGAAGCAGAGTTCTTCAACAACCCAATTCAAACATAAATTGGACCAGCAGATGGAGAATCAGAAATTTACCCCTGGTCTGTCATCTACGTCTCTAGTAGATAGAGGCAGTCGGCAAATACTTGACCACCCATGTCCAAGCATACATATATATCCTTAAAGTAACGTCTCTTGTAGATAGAGGCAGTCTGTAAATGCTTGACCACCCACGTCCAAGCATTCATATACCCTTAAAATAACCTAGGATATCAACATTTTTCAGACACATTTGGGAAGCATGGCTAGGCTTAAAAAGCCCCCCTGGGGCCATCAGCCTAGTAATCATCTGTGAAGCTATAAGGATAGATCATGTCTAATGAATCTGAGTAACTTCTTCAAAAGGGTAACAGGCTATTAATAGGGGTCAAAGTTGGCCATATTGTGTACCTTGACATAGCCAATGCATTTGGCATCATCTCCCATGCTTGAATATTAAGTTTAATACATTACAAATGGATTCCTACATGATAAGATTGACAGCAAACTTGCTCAAAGATAAAGCCCACACAGGGCTCAGTGCTGGATCTCTACTGCTTGGCATTTACTTTGTTGATCTCTGGACCATGAACCAAGACTTCTGCCTACCCAAGTTGCAGACGACTGTAACCTGGAAGTCCTTCTCAAGTTGCTTTCTAATGTCCAAGTCCTTCTGAATGAACTTGTGATCATAAATACCTAATGTACTAACAATGGTCTCAAATTAAATGCTAAAATATGCAATACAGTCACATTTAGTAGAGAGCCATTTCCCCAGATTACAACACTGTCAACACCCACTCCAAAATAAGACTATTAAAGGCTCTGGAACTTGGTTCAACAATTCCCTGTCTTTTGACCATTATGTGACGACAGTGATCAGAAAAGCCTTTTACTTACGGCAGCTAACTACCAAAGAAATATCATCTAGATCTAACTAGGTTATTGTCCTCTTACAATCAGAATTGTTTAGGCCTATTATTGAACACAATGTCCTCACTGGGATGTAAACCACATGACAAATCAAATAGCCAGAAAGACTACAGATGTTCCCCACTAAAGATTATAATCTTTAAAATCCCTAAGCAACCAGGAAAGTCTGGCATCTTGGTCCCTTTACTCAGTATCTTATAGCCTCCAACGGAGGGATCTATCCAGTAGTCCTGGATCTCTTATTTTTCACAAATCAAATAATGCAATAAATATGAGAACCAGGGATCTAAAGCAAACAGTGGTGCGAGAGAGAGAGAGACAGGTTCATCATGCAGTGCCTTTCCCATCTCTGGAATAGACTCTCACTGCAAATAAAGCAATGTGATACATTATCTTCATTTTAAATGGGAAATGGATGATTGGATTGGTGTTTCCAAATTCACCCTTGGCTTGACTGGCCTAGCACTTCTCGAAACTAAGGGTGGGTACAGGCAAAGAGTTGATAGTTGCAAGACTCGGTTGCCTTGCATTTCTGTTGCCACCACTACCAGTTGCTGCTGTGGGCAGCAACCGCTGTGCTCATCTTGTAAGCTGGTTTTCATTTCTACACATAAAACAATGAATTTAAAGCTGCCCTCAATTTATGCATTTATGCAAGGAGTAAAGAATAATTATTTAAAAATTTAACAAACATCTAGAAGTAACATTTTGGTAGAAACCTATTAAACAACTGTGTTAGCAAATGAGCACAGTTCTAAAAGCTCTTTTCCGACTCTCCTGCTGACCAGTATGCAGTTCATTTCATAAGCTTGTCTCCCGACTCTGATCAGCTTGGGCCTAGGCTTAGGGATTGTTTGCACCTTATCCATGTATACCAAGCTGATAGAAGAGCCATAACATCTGCTCTTCAAATTTTCCCTTAGAGCTAGCCAGTTTTTTTAGTTTTAGCACTCAAATTGGTTTCTTTGAGCTCAGCACTTGTTCAGAACTCATTGTATGCACTCAATAAGCTACAAATTACTACAGCACTCAACTTTCCTCACTTGTCTAGAGGAAAGAGTTTTTAGTACTTAACAAATAAGCACCTCTCCAGGCATGTCTAAGGGACAGCTCCCGGTGTTTTTTCCTGTCTACCCGATGAATCTGGGCATCTTGGGGCAATGCAGCAATTGCCTCATGTACACAGACAACCCTCTCCTCCTACCACCCAACACTACAACCTGTGAGAGATGCACTTGTACAACCAAACTGAAAGCAAAGCTCTCGTCACCCAAGACTGGACTAGACAGTCAAGAGGAGAAAGTAAACACTTGCACCACACCACAATCATCACATAGTCCCTCAAAACCTACACGACCAAAACACACACGTAGAAACACAAAACACACACCTACACTCACGGAGGCTCTCAATAAAAACTGCCCAAGCAACAGAGACCTCCAAAGAAGAAACGCAAGCAACCTCCACCCCAACACAACCCAAAGGAAACATAGCCCACAAACTCAGTGTGCCACTCAACCACAGCGCATAAGGCATAACAACATACCCGACACTCTAGTCATAGGTGACTCTATAGTTAGGCACACTGATGTTCCGCTCACCAGGCTGAACAAGGAGAAAGTTGCTGTCAGATGCCTGTCGGGTGCCATGATCCGCCACATAATGCATGTACTCGGGTCACTCCACAACAAGTACAAATATGACTCTGTCATTGTCCATGTTGGTGTGAATGACCTGAGACGTACCTACAGGACTACATGAAAAGTGACATGGAGGAGTTCTCTGATCTTGCAGCCCAGGCAGGTATGACCCTAGCCCTGAGTAGCATCCTGCATTCACTCAGAATGATACCATAGTACAAGGACAAAACGATTGACTTCAACAATTGGCTAAGCTTCTGGTATCATTCTAAGGGGATCCAGTATCTGTCTGCTTGGGATGACATGATAGACAGACCAAAATGCTTTGCCAGAGATGGCCTGCACCTGTTGCTCTTGGGATTCCGGATACTGGCTAAGGCTCTTGCCACCCCTGTAGTGCCTTTTTTAGGCAAGGTTCAAATGACAAATTCACCACCGTAGCAGGTAAGCAAGTAAGCAAAATCTGAGGGTAATGCTACTCAATGCTAGAAGTCTAAACCTCAAAATGCACTCACTCGAGGCACTCCTTAAAATGGAGAACATCGACATCTGTGCAGTGACAGAGACCTGGTTCAAGGCTTCATAGAGCACCCCTGCATTACCAAGCTACAATTCATACAACATCTTTCGGCCACCTAACCTGGACCGAAACACTAAAGGCGGAGGCGTGTCCATATTCGTTAAGGATATCCACACCTCCAGGCTAGCTGCTCAGCATAATGCATCCGAGATTATCCAAGTGCAAGTAACTCTGGGCAAGACTGCAATCCAAATTGTAACTTGCTACAGATCCCTCACCATGCCCCAGGATTCCCACTCCTCACTTCTTGATACACTTGAAAATATTAGGGTACAACCCAACACCCTAATAACGGGCGATTTCAACTACCCCACCATTAACTGGGAAAACTACTCATGTACCAACTCTTTTGCTCAACCTTTTCTGGAATTCATAAATTCCAACCCCATGGATCAACATATCCACACCCCCACCAGGGGTAGCAATATCCTAAACCTGGCCATTACCAACAAGGGTGACCGGTGTTCCAGAGAGGTCAATTCCTAGGTCAGATCCGACCACAAGCTAATCACCCTAGATGTCCACATCCCGCCCCCATTAGGGAAACCAGCATAAAAAAATGTCTCCAAAGCCAACTTCACGCCAAGTGGCAAACTTCATGACACCCATGCAGACGGACAATAGAGGTACGACTGCTGAATCCTGCACAAATGCACTTTATAAGCACTTACACAAGTGCATGGATCGTGCTATACCTAACAGAACCAAGATGCTATCCTCCAAAAAAAGGAAGCCAATCTGGTGGTCCCCTGCCATAAACAAACTACAACAGAAGAAAGAAACTGTTGTAAAAAAAGAGTAAAATCCCATGACCAGAGGAGCTCCCTGGCCAGCCTCAGTAAGAAGCTGAGATCCCTCATAAAATTCTACAAAGCTAGTTTCGAAAACAAAATCGCCACTGATTCTAAGATAACCAGAAAGCATTCTATAGCTATGTCAAGGATCTCAATGGTAACTCTCAGATCTGCTTCGAGTTACAGCACAATGTCACTAAATATACAAAACTAACTGACATTGCCAACATCCTGACAGATAGGTTCAGTGCTAACTTTACCCCCCCTCTCACCCCCTAAAGGGCCCATCTCTATACCGGAAGAATGCAAAGCTCCTGTAATCATGACTGCACAGGTAAAAAACATACTCTTCAAAGCCAAGAACACAGCATCCGTGGGACATGACATCATCCCAGGCTGTGTTCTACACGAACTACAGAACTTACTGGCACCCCACCTAAGCACCATGTTCAATCATAGCCTCACTTCAGGCTTTGTGCCCACTGAATGGCGCACAGCGACGGTTATCCCACTCCACAAAGGGGGAGCCACCACGGACCCCGGGAACTACAGCCCCATTAGCCTAACGAGCCTGGTCTGCAAGGCCATGGAACGTATCATCATGGAACTTATAAACAAAGACACTGGTAATCTCCAAACTTTGGACCCCACCCAGTTCAGGTTTGTAAAAGGCAGATCATGTCTCCTAAACCTGACAGACTTCTTTGAAGCAGTCACCAAAGCTGTAGATGAGGGTAAGGTGGTTCACACAGTCTATCTAGATCTCGCCAAGGCTTTTGACACCATTCTCAACTCTGGAATTATAGATAAACACACTAAACTAGGTATAAATCCCTATGTCACAAGATGGGTCGCCAACTGCCTCACTGACAGAACCCAAACTTTGAAAATAGCAGACTCCAAATCCGACTTCAGACCAGTGACAAGTGGAGTACCACAGGGTTCAGTCCTGGGTCCTCACTTGTTTTGTATCTACTTCTCTGAAGTACAGGCTAACACAGAAGGTCTTTGGCTAACGAAGTTCGCAGAAGACTGCAAACTAGGAGCCATAATCAAAACTCCTAACAATGTGGACATCCTACAAAAGGGCCTCACTGAGATGCCTGGTGTCAAGGCCTTGGCCTCAAGCTCAATGCCAAAAAGCTCATTGTCATCCCCTTTGGTAAAAACTCTGTACCCATGAACTACCACATAGGTGGTAGTCTAACACTGAAAGTGTGATAAGAGACCTTGGGACACAGGCGGACAGTAGTCTCTCCTTTGATAATCACATCACCACAGTAGTCAAGAAATCATTCTACGTGGCACACCTCATCACAAAAGGTTTCTCATCCAGAAAAAAAGAAAGAGGTCATTGTTCCCCTCTACTAGTCACTCATTAAACCCATTATAGAGTACAATGCCCCTTTTGGTATGTACCTCACAAGACATCTACAACAATTGGAAAGGCTGCAGAAATACCCCACAAAGAGGATTACCAGCCTCAAACAGATGCCCTATGCAGACAGTTTAAAAAAACTCCAGCTTTACTCCGTCGCATATCGCCTACTCAGAGGTGATCTCTGCCTAACATACAAAGCTATGTCAAACCCAGAGCTGTTGGATATGTTCCACTTAAAGAAATCTCAATCCCTCCGAGCTACATGCTCTAGGGACCTAAACCATGTCACCACAATAAACAGAACATGGTGGAGGGATAGATTCCTGTCCCAGAGACTTCTCATACTCTGGAGCAAAACTACCTATCTATATCAAAACAAAGCTCCTCATTAGCACTCCAAGAAAAATTTTGATGATTGGATGGGAAATAGGAAATTCACCCAGGGGATTACCTCTGTGGCTCTGCTCAATGGGGGAACAGGAAAACAATTTTCTTGGGTGGCGAAAGCCAGGGTACCTTTTTGGCTACGCTTGTATAGGCCCTAGGGTCAACAGCCTAGTACCTACCTATGATCACGCACTGATTTTACACTTAACACACAAAAATAACTACAGCCCTTAAGTGTCCACATTTGTACTCCAACAGACACATTTCTACAATCACATCTCCATCATTCATGCAAAACACTATTATTCTCCAAATTGCTCCTTGACAAGTTGCAGAAAGAAAATTTGGTGCTTAGTTGTCCAAGATCACAACTTTAAAGACAGGAGACAGTATTTATGTATGCTTGGAAAGAAAACAGTATACATATTTTGCAAAAAGCATCTAACCTCATGACCACACAGTTAAACAAATTGTTGTAAGGCTGTCATTTTACAACCTCTACTGATTTTCTGGCTATCTTACTACTGGGAAATGGCCTCTCTCATGTCAATCCACTCTACGTGAGATTTGCCTTCATTACTGCAGTATCTCAAGGGTTAATCCATGATCCTCTACTGTTTCCCCATTTATACCAACAAAACTTATCAGCATTTAGTATGTTGTTAACTACTCCATTTTGTCATCATCTGAAATAAACTCTTCAAACAGCTACGGCTAGGAAGCAGCTTTGTCAAATTATGGAATATAAACAATTGTCCAGTACTTAACTCATTCCCTCCAGTTCAGCTCTTTTGAGTGTGTACCTTTAAATCCTAGTGGGTGTGGCTTGAGGTCAAATTTCAATACAATTATGCCTGCCATCATTTATGCTTCAAATTTCAATACAATTATGCCTGCCATCATTTATGCTTCAAGATAAAATATTCTGACATCTTGTATGTTGCATGGTTTTGGAATTACTGCTAATAAGAACAAGCAATGTTTGATGTCTAGAGGCGCAGTAGGAGGTAACTGCAGAAACACTTGGAGGCACACTCAGTTGTAAAAAATGAGAACATTTACTAAACAGGCTTCCTACCAAACTGTACAATCTCGGCAACCATACAGAAATTAAGAAAAAAAACATTGACTGCTGATAATGACCTCACTAGGCACATAGAAAATGCTATCAAAGAAACAAAAGGGCAGCCTTACAAAATCCTTCCTTTCCTTTCTAATGAAAGGAAAACTTGTCTAGTTCAATCTACTACCCATTACTGTACAGCAATATCAATATGGATTACGTGTCTAAATACCTCACTTGTAAATTTACCTGCTCATAAACGTATTGTAAACTTACTGCAAAGTTAATCTTGGCTACAAATCCCTGTAATGCACTAACATTCAGTGGATGACAATCAACCACAGAACAATCAAATGAGCAACATTTTACAGTCAACCTTCTACACCTTATTAACAAATACCCTCATCTGACTAATTTAGTACCATAGCACAGGACTACAATCATGACATCAAACTAAAACCTCTTAAATATTCTAAAAATATATATCAAAACTTGGAGTTGCCTCCCCTATTTTATTTCTTTCTGCCAAACAGAATAGTCTTTAATCTCTCAGGATAGCAGACTCATTTCAGTCCAGTCTCTTACTTATGCAATATTTCCCACAAACTAAAGAAGGTCTTAGCTGCAGGCAACCAGCTTAATGTTTCAAACTACCTGACCCAGAACAGTGTCCCTTGCAATTACCAAAACTTCATAGACGTCTCTCCATTTGCCCCATTCCACACCATTTTCCTCCTTCAAAGCCAAGACCAGCAGCAGGATTGAATACGCTGTGTAGACTTCGCATGAAGCCTATATGGGGTTTATGTGATTGCGTTGTGAACAGTAGCATTAATTACATATTCATACCACGCACCATGTTTAAAAGTACACAAAGCTTGGTTTCATGGCAGGCAAAGTGTTGGCGGCCAAGAAACTAGGTAGTGCAACACAGACAGCGAACCTGTTTTCCTTATGGCAATCTAGGTTAGTAGGATTGCATGGGATGCCACAAAGATTGCTAGGGTTTATCATATAGTAATGTAGAGAATAGTGTGAAAACCTATTCCAGCCACTCCGTACAAAAGTTGGGTAAATTATCTGTAAGGGTACATGGACTTGAAATTTAAAACAGTTAAAGGAAGTGTTTGTATTGCATAGGGACACACAGATGAATTGTAGGAATGAACACAGGGAAAGAGGACAGGAGAAATGTAATGCAGAGTAGATGCGGGCAGTAAATGGAAAACAGTTGTAGCAGGAGCACTAGTCACATATCGACATGGTACAGTATGGACTTCACAGTCAAAATGTACATTACGTAACTGTCAGACAAGGTGACATAACAATGGAGAAGACATGTCTTTGTCAGATAAGCTTCCTGACAAACAATGGAGAGGACATCTGTCAGGGATGTAATATACAATGGAGCTGAGTGCATATTGGGAAGCTATGCAAACTGATGTGCTGAACACGAGTGTAATGTCAGCAGAGGCCTCCAAAAATTGGGACACAGTTACAGGCCTATGGACAACAGTAAAGGAAGCATGCAATCATGGGCAATATCAGAATAATACCACCTATAATACCATGTCTCTGACACAACATACATTATTCTGAGTGATCACAAATGTTTCTGCATCAACACATTTGTACAACTATTGTGAAAAGATAGAAATCTATGAGGGTAATCAAGCACACCGTCCTGATACTAAAATCTGCTGGAGGTGTTATGAGGGATACTGCTTTACCTGTATGTGACATGATGATAATTCCAGGCTAGCTGACTGATGTGCATGCCATATATATGGCACAATCCACACTTGTCATGAATGTAACCCACGCCATCATTGTTGTCAAAAAGTTATGTATGTACTGTGTGCATCACCATAACAGGTATCACACATGCGTCTGGTATACCACCCTGATGGGTATTCCGCACCATCATACAGTAATATTTATGCAAAAGAATACCTAGCTATGGCCAATAAGATGTGTGGAAGCTCAGTGTGGCAAAGGTGTTACACTTCAGTTACACGTCACTGGTAGATGTGTACTGAGGTACATGAAAGAAGGCTGTGATCTATGGAGGTGTTATGGCCTTTGATGTGGATTTCCTGCACATACTCAGTAGCTGTGTTCCATTTTATTTTTATTTATTTTTTTATTTAACATTTGTTGACCGGGAAAGTCCGACTAGGTTCCACAGATCCTGTTTTCAGCGGAGGCCCGGGGAGAAATGCTCCAGACGCATGTCTTTAGTTACATGCAAGGGGGTACCCATTACTGTGGCCAAATACTGGTGGAAGATCCGAAACCCTATCAGTTTAGTGAATGGCATTTTCAGTACACTTGCATCGAATATGTTGTTAGTTGAACTGTTCATTCTGAGATCACGGGTACAGTGAGGATCAGGAAATTTGCCCTTTCCCCACTGTAGTGCGATCTGAGAGCTGGTATATATAATTAACAGGGGTTGTGTATGTGTGTGTGGGGGGTGCAGCACCCCACAAGTGGTATTCGATGAATGGCATTTCCAATGAAATGCCGTTCGTTGAAGTGTCACTTCGATAAAGTGATACAGACCCGGGAGTTCCAAACACCATCTACCCCAGGACACAGGTCACATATCAACTGGTCTGCTTATAAGATGCAATGTCTACATTATCCTTGGTTTATGCATTTGTTTTCATAATGAAGCAAAAACATGGGGGAGATTTGTTACATCTCATGTGGTGTCATGATTGTGGCAGCAATCTTTGACGTGTGTTGACACTGTCTGCATAATACTAATATGACAGTTGGATTCAATGGTTGCTCTCAAATCTGTAGTCCTCCACACAGCTATTTGGCCACAGAATGGGTATGTCAATCTTGATGTTTGTGACAAATAATGGACAGGAAAGGGCCTAGCAGACAACTCAGATGTACAGACCTGATCACTGGACCAGAGATGTATGTCACTTCACACATTTCAACATATTTAGATGCCATGTATGCGATCCAGTGGTCTACCCACTTGGTGATATAGTTGTTTATGGTCATATCAAACAGTGCTGAGTGAACACCTAGGTGTGGATTTGCATCAAATGTTTTGGCCTGGTCAAATTCCACAGGAAGAAAGTGTTCTCATCATGCATGCCCTCAATGACCTCTGTCAGGACATCTAACACATGTAAAACACATGAATTTAGCATTAACAACTCACATAACCCAGAGGCTCCCTTCACTCTGGAATAAAATCCCAGTCCAGGTTAGGCAGAGTCCCTCATTGACTCTCTTCAAGTGGAATCTTGATGAGTGGATGGGGGATCGTAGGTTTACCCCGGGTATCACTTCTGTGTCACTGTTCGACAGAGGCACAGTATACTAACCTCGAAAAAGGACATAGCAAAATTAATTTAAAATGGGTGGCGAAAGCCAAACACACTCTGGCTAGGCTTATAAATGCCCTAGGGCAGATAGCCTAGTATGAACCTATGAACATCTGTTGCACACAACCAGGATATTACTAGTGCCCACAAAGAAAAAGTCCCAGACTTCTCACCAAGAAAATGCAGGCCCGACAAAGCATGCCATGATACACGTGGATAGACTGAAAGCCCTGCACAGTAATCAGTACAGTATAGGAAAAAGGTGACTTGTATCTGGCCTACAGGCCAGTCTCTGACCCTGTCCTGATGGGAATACTGCACATCTGCAAATCAGGTATAGCTGATATCAGCAGTGTCTGGTGAGGAGAAAATGCTAACAACAGTGTCCCACATGCGGATACAAAATGCTCCCTCTAATGTCTCTCACACACACACTCACGTGCGCACACACTCGTGCCCCTGCGCGCGCGCGCACACACACTCGCGCGCGCGCACACACACTCGCGCGCACACACACACTCGCGCGCACACACACACTCGCGCGCGCACACACACTCGCGCGCACACACACTCGCGCGCACACACACTCGCGCGCACACACACACACACACACACACACTCGCACACACACACTCGCGCACACACACACACTCGCGCACACACACACACTCGCGCACACACACACACTCGCGCACACACACACACTCGCGCACACACACACACTCGCGCGCACACACACACACACGCGCTCACGCACACACACGCGCTCACGCACACACACACACTCGTGCTCGTGCACACACACCAGTTGACTGCAGTGAGATCAGAACACCTACCAAAGGACACACACTGGAGAACTTAGTGCTTTAAACAACGGCTACTGCACAAATCTGACTTTTACAAAGCTGCAGAACAACTTATAGTGGATGATATCAGCAGTGGATGCTGGAGTGAAGATGTTGGCAGAACATGAAATGGATGTGTAGGCATATGCAAGTAGACAATTGCCAATCCATGGGACTGGCGTGGTAACTGTAGGACACACACAACACATACACACACCTTCCAGTTGACTGTATAAAGACTGGAGAACACAGTACTTGCAAGCATCATAGCATAAGTTTTACAAGGCTGCAGAAAACTCACGGTGGACGACATCTGCAGTGGATGCTAGAGAAAAGATATTGGGAGGCCTGCATGAAACTGATCTGTAGCCATGTTCAACTGTCAAGATATTTCAACTTCTTGCATGTTACCAGACTGATAAGTGTGCAATGTGTATTATGTGGTGGTTGTGTTCCAATGTGCAGGTATACTTTAAGAGAGAGCTTTAAAAACTATATGCAAAGAGGTGTCCACATTACTCCAAGTATTTGAAAATTTGAATGTGCACTGTCATTCTAAAGATGTGCATGGTATATCATACAAAATTTCTTATGAGATTATGTAGTGTAATTGATATCTTTTTCTGAACACGTACTGACAAACCAGGCTGTAGTGCATGGGGGGAGGTAATAATATGGCTGTATTGTAAATATGTGAGATATTCTTAGATAGGGCCTTACATTTCTACATGTAGTTTCATGGCATGAAGACTAAACGGACAGTAAACAGAACTAATACATGCTATTTACTTTGCATAGCGCACCGCCAAGTGAGTTTGTGTGATGGTTGGCAAAGTGTTTTCTCATGCGAGATGCATATTTCTACTGCTTTCCTTGTTTGTGCATAATTAAGCAGTGCGCAAACATGAGGCTCATTGCTAAAATTATGAGTTAGTACTGAGTGTATGAAATACACCTGCCACTTAGCTGACTCTGTGGCAGCAGGTGTAAATTTATTGACACTCCTTTTTCACCCCAGATGATAGAGGGTTCGAATCCAGGTGTATGTAATACTTTTAAATAAGTAGTGATAATGCAGTAAAATTTTATTCTACCTTCACCATGTTAGTGTATTCTGACGTAGTGCAGCTTATTTAAGCGGCACTGCATGGAGCTAACTGCTCACCGTTGTTTGGCATTGGTGTGTGATTCCAAACTCCGTGCAAACATAAGTCAAAAAGTGAAGGGCTCCATTGTTTTTGTTTTTGATGACTGTGTATTGCATGTGATTCTATTATTTGGTAAGATTATAAATGTTAAAATGTGGTAGATGGTAAAGTGGTGAAATCGTGGGGGGGGGGTAAGCAGGAGGAAAGAACAAAGGGAAAGCAATATAGGAAAGTGCAGGATGGAGGTAGGAAAGAAACTTAGTTATCCATTTCTTCAATAGTGTAAAATGAAAACATGTACAGAATATTAGTAGAATCTGGACGGTCACCTCCACAAAGAGGGGTGACAACACAATTGTGTTGCGCAGCCAATTGGACCAAATCAAGTGTGCCAAGAAGATGTGTGCGACATGGAGAACTATGTATGGGATGATATTTTTTTGGGGACAAGTGCCCATTCTTTTTTTGATTTTTGCTTCAGTAAGGGAGGAATGCTAGGTAATGGACGTTGGCATTTCTGGGTCAGAAAAGTTGGAAAGGAGAGGAAGCAAATACAAACAAACAAGAAAATAGACAGGGACAGTGAGGGATGCAAAAAGCTGTGGGACACAATGAGTGGGGTGAGGATGAGAACAATGCAAGCTCGTGCCCTCCAAACATGGGGACAGTGAGAATCTGGTCCTCACCTGCAGGACTGTCATCACTGTCCCCTTACTCCTCTGGCTGCTGCAGTACCTGATGTCTTCGCCTTCTATGGACCATGAGGGACAGCAGCCTCTCCAACTGGTGTAAGCATACACCAAAGGTGCAGTGCATGATCCTATGCATCGACCCTGACCATTTCCTGGCAGGTGATGAAATCCTCACCTCTGCCAGTACACCTGGAGGGTACCACAGCTCTAGCTGCCAGGGTAGTGTTACCTAAGGGTGCAGGTAGTGCAGGGACAGCAGAGGCAGTAACTGCCAGGATGGGTCCCAGATATGCTGGGCGATGAATGACATGGAGGCATTTTGACATACAACAGAAAATAAAAGAGAGAGATCAGGGTTGCGGGGAGAGAAAAAAAAAAAAGAGATAAAATTACTACCATCATATTTATCTGAGGTATTATATTGAAGTACATGTCCTAACAACTACAAACTAAAATTATGGACTGTTCAAAGTACTCCTTGCAATGTGCATATATTGCACACATGCTTGGTCCAATTATACAGATTACAGTTAACAGCAGAGCCTTTATGCCACTTGTATAGAGTTTAATTTATGTGATATTATTAAATAAATGCAGTACTGTATATTTGTTACTCGTGGTACCTTAACCCACAACCTCTGACTACAGTCTTGCACTTCACTCCTAAAGCTGATTTGTGCTACAGACTTATGCATGCTCACTTTGCTACTACTGTATAGAAAAAAAAAAACTATCTTTAACTTTTAAAAGCTACAATAATACTTCTCTTGTGCTGCATACCTACCACTTGCGTCCCTCAGTCTCTCCAAGCAATCAGCATGAGCCTACTGATTCAACTTAATTTCACAATTGGCTATGAAATGAAAAGAAAACAAAAGAGCTTTATGCATACCAGCCTTGCCTATATTTAGCTTTCAATCCATTATAAATCATTTCTATTAGCATACTTATGCAACTGTGGGATGTCACTAGTCTGACACTCATCCAACCACTGGTTGAGCATATCCTTCTTGCACATTTTTATGTCACTGAAGTGGTGCCTAACACTGCTCTCCAGAGAGTGGGATGCCAGTTGCACTGGATACAGCCTTGGTCAGACTATTCCAAGCCTCAGACTTGTACTAGGAGCTGGAACAGTTCTCCTGCAGGAGCCTTTGGCTGTGGCGCTTTACCAGGAGTCCAATAATAATGTGGACTCCTGAACACCCCAATTCTGTGAACTAAGGTGGGCCCCTTCCTCTCTAATGCCACACATCTAATCCCAAAAGTAGACCAAAGGCAACTAATGTTTTCCCACCAATTCCCATTATTGCACTTACTGGTAGCACGCAAACCTGCAAAACGATGCCAACCACGTTTGTGGTGATGTTAAGGACATTTTATTTTGTTGGTAGATGAAAGTAATGGCATTTCTGAGCCAAGAAGATAAGGTCATTTTGGAAACAGGCTTACCCAGCCTGAGTCCCGCAAATGCTACAAGCAATTGATCCATCTTCCTAAGAGAGTTTGTTATGTCCAAGTAAAAACGAAGTTGCCTATGAACATTAAAGGTATGTAGAAGGTACTCCCCTTTATTGGGATGATGGGGAAAGAAAATGGGTAGGTCAATAGATTGGTTGATGGAAAACCCAGAAATGACCTTGGGCAAAAAGGAGGGATAAGTACAGAGAGAAACTCTATCCTTGTGGAAAAATCAAATACGGTTTCTTGACACTCAAGGCCTGCAACTCAGAAACTCTTCTCACTGAGATGAGGGCTACTAGGAGCAGGGTTTTCCAGGACAAAAAATTCATATCGCATGAATCAGAAGGCTCGAAAGGAGGACTTGTTAATTTGTGAATCACCAACGTCAAGTCTCAAGGTTCTGTAGGGGGCTTGACAGGAGGTTTAATATGTAATACTCCTTTCATGATGGTTTTGCACAGTTGGTGGGACATAACTGACGGTCGATTCCATTGTGAAAATTTACGGTAGCTGCTAGATGCACTGTAATCATTGATGCTGAAGCCTCAGCGTGTAACAGAGTAGTGAGATATTCTAGGATCTTTTGAATAGGCATAGAGATAGGAGTCATGTTTTGTTCTTTGGCCCATATAGAGAACCTAATCCACTTACTGAAAATTTTTTTTCTGGTGGATGGTTTGTGCAAAGCCAGGAAGATCTCGCGAACAGGGGATGAAATATCAGGTAGCCTGGCCATCAAAGGAAATGGAGAAACCAAGCTGTGAGCTTGATGCTGTGGAGATTGGGGTGAATCAATCCCCGAGGATGAGTCAGAAGTCCTTGAGACTGATCCAGGATCCATGGGCTGTGGATCAGGTGAGGCCATAGGAAAGGGAACCAGACTTGATGGGGCCAATAAGGGGCAATGAGGATCACTTTGCTTCTCAAAGTTTGAGCTTTCCTGTAGAAATTTTGGGATGAGAAGAAATGGGGGAAAGGCATACAGTAGACCTGGGTGCCAATCTTGAGTCAGAGCATCCATCTGTGACTCACCTTGAGGGGGGATCAGGGCAAAGTAACTTCTGCATTTGTTGTTTAGGGGTGAAGCAAACGGGTCACAGTAAGGCCTGCCCCAGCAACAGCAGATTTGAGCCGCTATAATTGGGTTGTGGGACCATTCGCGAGGCATCAATATGTTCCTGCTCAGATTTTCTGCAACGAGATTGGAGCTCCAGGGGAATGCGTATTGCTATGAGAAAGCGGTTGGAAGCCATCGCCCAATGCCATATTCTCATGGCTTCCTGACACAGGGGGTAAAGACCTGGTTCCGTCTTGTTTGTTGATGTACCAGACAACTGACACGTCCGACTGAATTGCAATGGTCCCGGAAAGAAGGGATGTGTGGAACGCTTGCAACGTTAAAAGAACTGCCCTCAATTCCATGACATTTATGTGCAAATTGGCCTCTATGGGGGACCAAGTGCCTTGGACCGTCCTTCCCTGGAAATGCCCTCCCCCACCCTAACAGGGAAGCGTCTGTGGTCACTGTGGCCCTGGGATGGGGGAGACAGAACGGTCAACACCGAAGATTTGTTTCTGGCTTCATCCACCATAGCATTTCTTTCTTGCGAAGGTTTGTAAGGTGTATCACGTGGGTCGAGTGGGTGGGTTAAGACTGACCATTGTGATGAAAGGAGCCACTGTAATAGTCTCATGTGCAACCTCGACAGGGGTACTAGGGTAATGGCTGCACCCATAGAGCCTAATAGTTGAAGTACAAGGTGTGCAAGGTACAAATGTCGGTGGGAGGAGGACTTGAATCTGGTTTCTTATTTTTGAAAGCCTGTGAGGAGGAAGGGAAGCTTGGCAGGACGTTGTGTCGAAGATGGTGCCAGTGAATTCGTGTTCTTGTTGGAGATGTGTTTGACTTCTCCATATTGATCGTGATACACTCAAGGCCTTGCTCTTCATCTAGGTAAGAGAGACTGAGAATGAGAATGTTTCTGGTCATGGTGGTGAGGAGCCAATTGATTGTGATACACTCAAGGCCTTGCTCTTCATCTAGGTAAGAGAGACTGAGAATGAGAATGTTTCTGGTCATGGTGGTGAGGAGCCAATCGTCTAGATAGGGAAAACACCTGGAATCCTTGTAGTCGGAGATGAGCTACTACGACTGCCATACATCTGGAAAACACTCTGGGGGCTGTCGAGAAACCAAAAGGCAATATCCTGAACTGGTAGTGATTGGCTCCCAGCCGGAAGCGAAGAAATCTCCGTGAGCATTTGTCCATCTTTATGTGGTAATACGCATCCTGAAGATCTATACAGCACACATCCAGTTGTCTTTCCCCAGAAAGGGGAGGATGGACTGCACTGTGACCATATGAAATTTTTGAGGTTTGATGAATTTGCTTAGTAGGCTGAGATCCAGTATTGGTCTCCAGTCCCCTGTCTTTTTTGGCACTAAAAGCACCCAGAGTAAAACCCGCATACTATTTGGTCTGGTGGGACTGGTTGGATGACTCTCTTTTTCTTAGCAGCTTTTTGATTTCCGAGGCTGCAGCAGCCCTCTGACCAGGTGGAACATCGGGGATTCGTTTGACGGGTCTGGGAGTGGGATTGAATGGGATAGGATAGCCTTTGGATATTATTTTCTGCACCCATGAATCTGTAGTTGCCAGGCTTGTTGATGCAGAGAAAATCGTCCCCCGACTGCTTCCAGAGGAAAGCAATCGGGCCGCTGCTCAGGAACGCTGGAAGTGTCTGCCAGAGAACGAGTCCTAGGTGCTCTGGTTGTGTGGACCCCCTCTGCCCTGAAAGGGAAGCCTTCCAGATGAGTTGCCCCCTCTTCCCCGGCGGGGGAGGAACACTCGTCACGAGGGTCATGAAAAGATCTCTGGGACTTCTTGAACCACAGTTTTCCTCCCTTCTGCTTCCTAGAGTAGGATCTCTGGGGGGGTGGGGTGGAAAAACGTATGCCCACGTCAGACAAGGTCTTTCAGTCTTTCTCACTGCGTGATAGTGTGTCCCTTTCCTTTGGGCCAAAGAGGGAAGATTTGTCAACAGGTGCGCGGACAAAGGAAGATTTGAAAGGGTCTGCGAAGTCACACAAATGCATCCAAGCATGCAGTCTCATGACTATGCCTGATGCGGCTGCTCAGGTTGCTCCCTCAGTGGAGTGAAAAATCAAGCGCATCGAGGAGTTTGAGATGGATTCTAGGGTAGCTAGCTGTGACACCAGGCAACAGTATCACTTATCTGCTCAGGCAGTACCCCCGCCAAAGAGGCAGACATTTCTGAAATTACGTCTCTTTGGAGGCGAGTAAAGTGTGCCAGGTAATTCAGCAACTGAATGGCAAAGGTCCACTTTCCCAGTCTGTCCATAGCCCGATACTCTCTGTTCGGGGGATGAACAGTGGAACTATCTTCTGCCAGTTCCCTTTTAGTGGCTGCCGCCATGACCACGGAATCTACTACCAGCTGCTTGGACCAGTTGGGTTGGTCTTCAGGTGTGGACAAAATTTTATCAAGCCTCTGGGGGATAGGTTCTATGTTGTCCGGGGCCTTCCAGGACATATGCAGGTTGGGTCACCCAGGAAGTAGATGGTTGGGCACGGAAAGCCTGCAAGAACACAGATTCCTCTGAAGGGTTGGAGGATTCCCAAACGCCCCTCTGAGGATCTTGAGAATGTTTCCAAATGAGACGTCTTCCGTGGGAGACCGTGGGGACCCTTCTTCCTCATTGTAATCAGTGTCTTCGGTGATGGATTCCTCAGGGGAATTGAGATGCTTTCTCTTGCAAACTTTTTTTCGGGGTGGACCCCCAGTGGGGTCTTCTGAAGAGGACTCTGGAGAAAGGGTTGCTTCGAGGGGAGGTCTTGCAGCTCCCGTGCCAGAGATCCCACAGTAGGGGGTTGGGGAAGCTGCTGCACGCTAGAAGGGGGGGGGGGTTCTGGTTCCGATGTCAATGGTGCCAAATGACAGCCTGTAGAAATGAGGACCCTCTCCATCACTTGGAAAGCAGGCCCACCGGAAGAGGGATGGGAGCCAGGAACAAAGAAGGACGACCTCGGAACCGGGGTCACACCCCGCCCCGATGAGCCCACCTCTGGGTGAGGAGCTCCAAGAGGACCTGTAGCTGCTGGAGCTAGAACTGTAGATGGCGCCATAGAAAAAAATTGGCGCTGAACTAGGAGTCATGGAGCAGACTGTCCAATCACTGCTCAGGGTGTGGCAGTTCTGAAGGAGCCGTGGCACCAACTGTAATCAGACCCAACAGGGAAGCCTCCACTGTCGGAGCCGAGACAGTGCACCAGGATGGACATCAGTACCAAAATCTCAGAAACCTGGGAGAAAGTCCGGAGGAAGATAAACATGTTTATATGCTGGGAGAGCTTCCATTCCAAGAGGGAGGCAAGACCCTAGTCTGGGTCGGTAAGCCTCTAGATGTCAAAAGCTGGTCCACAACCCTCACTATCCTGTTCCGAGAGACTCCTGGTGGATCTGATGGATGCCACCAATGGAGATTCAGGTCTTTCGATAAAAGGGCTAAATTGCTGCCACAAAAAAGGGTTGTAAGATGGGGAATACCTTGTTTTGGCAAGGTGCTCAATCTTTGGGACTGCAGATGTCATTATAGGTGGAGCAGAGTAAGACATCAGTACCATGGCCCGTGATGGCACCGATGCTAGTACAGGAGTAGTAGCATGTGATAAGATCAAGGTCGGCACTGAGGGAAAAGACAGAGCTGATGCAGAAGCAGTCTGTGCCGACGGTGCCGAAGTAGTCTGGTGTTGACTCTGTTCCAAAGAGGATGGAGATGCCGGTACAGAGTGACTCCGTTTTTCTTTATGTTTTTCCTTATGTTTCTTAATATCCTTATGATTAGGAGGTGGTGAAACCTCTGTCCCAGAAAGATCCTCCGAGAAGGGTGTTTTTAACATACCCTTCAAGATGAGTTTGTTCTTGCGTTCAGCTAACATACGGTTGCTGAAGCCAGAACAGATATCATAAGACACATTAATATGGCCAACGCCCAAACAATAAACGCATCGGGTGAGACCATCTGAGTCAGGCATCTTACACCCGCACTTATCACACTGCTTAAAACCCAGTTTAGTTTTATCGGACATCATGAAAAACACACAGAAAACTAAATTACCAAAATCACCACTTAAACAGTAGAGTTATAGTAAATAGATTATTGTTTTTTTAAACAAACAGAAAGAAACAGTACCAACAATGGTACTAAAAAATGGCCGACCAAAGTTAGGAGAGAGGGACAGTACCAACGATGGTACAAAAGGAACTACCAAAGGTAGAGGGTAGTTTTTTGGTAAGAAAGTACAAGGAATTAAAGACTAAGAGAAAGGCTTGAGAGAAAAAGCTGACTACAGGGTAATTATATAGATAAACCACAAAAAACACTACACTTAGATTGAGAGAAAGGCTTGGCACGTCTGACGAGGAATGTGGCAAACGAGATCTGGAGAGACTATGAGAGGGGCATTGTGGTTAGGACTTAGCTGAGAGTTTTTGGCTGGCGCAAGATTGGTTAAATCAGCTCTCACATTCACTGTGTTTCTCTGTTTCCCTCGTTTGCGCTAAGCCACACACCAGACAAAAACTAGCATTTTTAAAAATAAAAAAAGGCAAAATTAGCTGAAATGAAGAAAAGGAATCTATGAAATAAACACTACAAAACATTTTGGTACACACAAAATATTTTTATACAGGTCTGGATTTGCCCTCTCACTCTAATGAACCTTCAAAACTCAGTAAGGGTGTCTTATCACACTTTGCCACAGGAAACTGAAATCATTTGCACACAATCAACTACATAGTCATCCACAGTACTAGCAAGCCATATGACAGTTTGTATAGGTGAAGTGCACTGAGTGAACATACAACCATTTATGACTATTACTTGCAAAAATGCAGCTCTGTCTCATCTCTCTGTTGCTCATTCTTATCTTATCGGAGCAGCAATCCGAGACATGCAGTCTGCAAGGCATTCTATATCACTGTCCTTAAAATGTATGTATTAGGATATTACATGGCAATAGTATACTGCTGCAAACAAATGAAGGGGAGGTTGGGTGTTACTGAACAGAAACTGAAATGTGTGCTGCTTACTTAACATTTAAAACCTTGATACAATTACTTCTACACTTTATAAGTTTAACCTGGCTGACATACTCACTGGAGGGTAGGGCAGGCTGGATTGCTGCTGTTTTCTCCTTCTCCCAACGAATAATCATTCACAGCTGCAATCCATTATCAACAAACACTGAGGGAGTGCCACCATTACGTTTACATGTTACACAGACCAAAGTAATTGGGATTCAGCAATTCTAATGAGTTCACATCTCATTTGCATCTTCACCATGCTCACAGCCCTAAATCTACACCATAAAAAGGGAACCATGTAGGTAGGGAAGCTTAAGTTGAGGAAGCTTGTTTATGTGGATAACACAGAAGAGGATATTACTGTGGGATATAGCTGCACAGAAGACTACTAACATTGATCAGGTATTCTTGCACTTTTCAGCTATATACTGCAAATGCTGAAATGTCATTAATATATATACACACACACAAATATATGTATATATGCATTAGCAAATGCTACTTTTATCTTTATGGATTTCTTAGAAGTGTACTGATGGCATGGGCATGCTGTCAGGGTATTTCACTTTCTCAGATGCACAGCTTTATTAACTGTCATCACAAGTGCTAATGTTACAACTGTTTTTCTCTGTACACTCTTCTATTGTTATTTCCGTGAAATACATGTTCTATATTATCAATGACACAGGGGTAACAGCATTCAAGGATGGACCATACACACCTCTAGGAGAGTGCTGGCCACAGGCAGACATAACTGGCAATAGCTTAAAATGGAATGTTCTGCGTTAAATCTGTACATATGTTTCAGGAACAGTTTATTTGATAACACTATTAGCATTTCATTGATGGTTTGTTAGCAAAATGTGTCATTTGCCGTTTTTTTTTTTCTTTTTTGGTACAAACAAGATTTTTGCTATTGTTACACTCCTTGGTTTGAATCCAACCTTGCTTTGTAAGTGACTGTAATATGTTATCAACCACGCAACTCCTCTTTTTTTTTACATTTGAATATCTTGACTGTTTTATGTTTCTCCAGTGGATAATAATGATGTAATGTTACATCAAAACAGGACTTTTGGTTATGTGATACTTATGTGTATTATCCTCCTGTTGTTTTAGGTCACCAAGAACTATGGCACCCAGGAGTCCCAATCCCCAAAACCCCCCCTTCAGTGACCCTGAGAATGAGGTCACTGTGGAAGCTTTTAGGTAACACTGTGCCTTTCTGCTTGACAGGGGACATGGAGATATGTCAAGCAGAATGCAAATTTGGCAGCAGATAGTTGTTGATATAAGTGCAGTAGGTGGCCACGGCAGAGCATATGATCAGGTGCGCTACAGGGCCACTAAAATGACTTCATCTGGATGGAGGACAGCAGCTGTAGTGGCCCATGAACGGAAGGGTACCGGAGGCGGGTGAGCTACAGTCTCACCATTAACAGCAAACAAAGAGCTCCTTCCACTGCCAGGCATGGAGACAACTCAAAGGAAAGTGCATAACAGCAGGTCATAGACGTTGGTATTTCAAGGAGAACAAGCATGTCCCAGGAGGAACTTCCAGGGTAGGCTTATCTATCTCAGTTGTTAAAGACTTCTTGTATAGTACAATACTGACAGCAATACTTAAGTTCTGTTTAATGTTAAATTCGTTAGGGGGATAGCTGCAGACTGATATAGTTAACACATTCTGATTGATTACACGTCGGCTTAGGGTGCACTTGTCATCCAAGTTCTTGTTAAAAGTAGCATTAATGGACATGAAAGGCAAAAGGTTTTAACCCCTTGTATTACTGTTAATTGTGATGATGTTGTCCTTACCTTTTGCTTAACTTCTTCCAGGACCATCATCCATAGGAAGCATAGCATCATCTGCACATGGTAAGCCAAATATTTTTTGTCAGTTTTAATGAGCAGTTCAAATATTTACTTTATCCATGTCTGTGATCTGGGTGACAGGACTGTTGTGTACATTGCTGTACTGTCTGTAGTAATGGCATCACTGTTTGTCTGTTAGGATACATTTGACTATAGTAGTGAAGCTATTAATTTCTTTCCTGTGTGTTACTTACTATCATAGGTGATCCTGACAGTGGAAGTGTAGGACTCTTACCATCTGATGTCAGAGTATATCGGCAGACTCTGATGATGATGGTAGCCAAACAGAGGCACATTGGGGGGTGCAAAGGATGAATCTGACACTGAGGTTGACATCCAGCCTTCCCCTTTAATTCCATTGGACACAGCCAGTAGGCCTACGTCAACCTGTTCCAGTGAGCCCTCAGCCCTCACGTATTGGACAGGTGGAGGGTGAGACACTCGATCAGAGAAGCGTGTTGAGTGCCTGTTGACTCTGACCGTAGTGAAAGTGTGGGCGAGGTGCCAGGCAGGAGGGTTTTAGTGGTGCTCGGAGGAGGCCTGTCCATCCTCCACCTGATCCAGGTGCATCTTCCCATGCCACTCTATGTACGCTTAGGGCTGTCATGAAGGAGCAGGCACATTCCTATAGGTCCTCCATAGTAATGCTTAGGGGGTTTTAGATGTGGCACAGGCTGACAAGCATGACTGCCTACACAGTGTTGCTGATTCAATGGATTGGATGAATGAAACATTGGAACAGGCTGTGTCTATGACAGAATGTCTGCTGGGAGTGGGACGGAATCTTAGTGGGAGCAGGTCTGCCACATCATCTGCTGTTAGCCAATGTGGCCGTGCCCAATCATGCTCCCATAGTGTCACTACTTCCACTGCTCAGTCAGTGGTTGAGGTGTCCACACCCAGATGTTGTAGGTGATGGGGTCATGGTCCTGGGCTCCCTCATGAGGGGAGCTCATCCAGCAGACATCAGTCATGTTCAGATAGCAATACTGCATCTGACCATGGGAGTGGACATGTCACTGCAACTCCTGGCAGAGCCAATTCTCGTGGATGGGTACGACAATGGTGAACTACCACCTCTAACACGCATGGCTCACATCTGTCTGACATACCAAGATGCACAGCTAGCACAGAGCTTGGGTGTGATCCTACAGACACACACACCAATTTCACCTGGAGGACCCAGACAGACAGACACACACACCAGTTACATGGCTCAGCCTTGAAGCTTAAAGCTCATTTTGTCTCAATGGCCATTTGTTACTTTATCCAAAATTTCTACCTGCTTCTCTTTCTTACACACACAACAGACCTTTTGTGCCAACCTGGGCTTCCTGCCCTCCCCTCTCCATACCTGTGCATGTGACTGTGCCAGATTCTTGTTTTCTACCTTTTGGGATACAGAACTTTTGTGTCTGATGCTCAGCATGCACAGCTGACTTGGTGCTTAGCATTATATGCATATGCGATGTTGCTTTGGTAATTGTATTTTTGATATATTTTAATCTTAGAAAGTTAAACAGTTGATAGAATCAAACTTTTTTTGCATTAGTATTTTTGATATAATCTTCTGAGGGTTGTGATGTCTGAAACTGAAATGTGTCTCATTACTTTCTAACTTCTCTCTCCATTACAAAAGTATGATGCCAAACTGAGCAGATTTGGTGACCATCAGTACTTCTGAGCGGTATGAATGTGTGGATCTTTGATGCCTGAGGTCTACTACTTGATAGAGGACACATGTATTCACATATGTCTCTGCTGTTGCATGTTAGTGTCATTCTGTACAAATCACCCACTTTTTAGTTGCTTACATTACCAAGTAACAACATGCAAGAATATGCCATTCATTCATATTATTACACAATACACTCCAGTTTCAACATTAATCTTGTAAATTCAGCAGTTGAACAGTTTTAGTTCAGGGTAGACCCTTGTCTGATGCTAGCAGTACACAGCCATTATATGGGTAAGTTTGTGAGTGTTGCCTGGCATCAATATTACTACATGTATGTGCATAGGAAAAAGGTTTTAGCCTATTAGATGGCGAGTGTACTATGACTTGCCTCTTAGCCAATAAGAAGGTATACTGAACATGCCTATGTCTACCTACACCCACAGCAGCTGCTGGTTCCCAACTCTGCCTCCTCAGTTGCATGTGGCTGTGGTGACCTTGCCATTGATGGTGGGATGTGTGCCCGTTCCCCTTGCTGATCCTGCTGAAGCTTTTTCAGGATGATGTTGTGTAGTATGGCACAGACGGTGAATATTTCAGTACATGTACGTGGAATGTACTTAAGGGTTCCCCCAGATGTATCTAGGCATCAGAACCGAGACTTCAGCAGCCTAAACACATGCTCTATGATATTTCTGGTTTCAACGTGTGCCTTATGGCGTTCTTCACTGGGTGTGTGTGCATTTTTGATGGGTGTCATCAGCCACAGTTCCAGTGCATAACCTGCATGCCCCAGTAAATGACCCTGTGGGATATTACCCCTAGTGAACATCTGATACAGTTGGGAGATGTGCCAGATATGAGTCGTGGTAACTGCCTGGGTTGCCAGCACACACATTCAAGATGATTCCCATGGACTTACACATGACTTAGCAGTTAACAGAGTGGAAGCCCTTTCTATTTACATAGAGCCCTCCCTCTTCCCTGGGTGGTGCCTTAACTTCAATATGTGTACACCAGTACTTCAGGGTAGTGTTTTACAGGGTAGACCTCCTGCATATTTGTGCCCCCCCCAGGGGTATGGGGAAAATATATGTGGTCACTGGCATGTTGGAGCATAGCATTCAGGAATTAATGGAGGATCCTGGCTGCTGATGCCTGTGACACCGTCAGCATGTCCCCTTGTTTGTCTATGAAAGGTTCCTGCAGCAAAAAGTCTAAGTGCTATACATACCTTTGTTCCCACTGGTATGGGTTCCCCTCAGTTTGCCTTGGTCTGAGTGGATGATGACAGATGTTGCAGAGTTCCTGCAGTGTCACTATCCACCCTGTAGCGCTCTACAATTTCCACCTCATGCAGACTGTGATAAGTTAAATGGGGTCTGAAAAACTCTTCTTGGCCATGGTCTATTAGCAGCAGCACAGACTTCAGCCTGTTGCACATACACATGAATTAAAGCAACAGCAGCCCTTAACATTCTATGTATGCTCTTTTCTGTTGTTGTATTCCAATATGTTCTGGAACTCGGAGGGAAAACCAGCACGGAGTCAACATGGTTGCTTTATAGCCTGTTGAATAGCTCCTCCATCTTGGATCGGTTAAGCACACAGTTCAGCTGCTTATGCTGCAATTAGCATGCCACAGTGTCTACTGTGGTTGCACAGCTCTACACATCATATACAGCCACTTACTGAATACAAAACAGTGCGCTACCATGTGCGCGTCAAACTGTGCACATGGTCTTAATGGACAGTGTAGTGTTTATAGAATCAGCCTGCAGATTTTTTTCCCCTTTTATGTCTTTTACCATTTTGTCTTTCCTTCCTCTCCTTTAAACCTTATCAATTTTCCAACTAGCAACATCTTAAGTTTTACCTTTTTGTACATGACATTTTACTTCATCGGCAAATTCAAAGAACTCCTGCCATATCTGCATGCAAATTAGCAATCATAGTGTCTTACGAAACATGTGACATGTCCAAACAACTTCTAGAGCACGAAGACACAACTATATCAACAGTCAGACATTTTAATAACTTACCATATGGGGTCTCATGCATGTGTCAAATGATACCTTTTCTAATTTCTCAAAAACATCCTTCTACTGTTGTCAGACAACTTTTAGGCACTGTATATGTACTGCTTTATATTATTTTTATTTTACTCCGTTTAACTTAATGATGTTACAGTGGCCTGCAATGCAAGAACTAAAATAATGTTAGTTTTATAAATTTACCTTATTTTTTTCCTCATTTTTTTGGTGGTGGGGGCCTTCCCTTTCCATGCTTCCCATGAAAATGGCTCTGCCTCGTAGAGATCATTTTAACTAGCTAGCTAACTCACTAAAATATCTGGGCTTCTCGCACTTTTTTCCCCACAACAAAGGAATGTTTTTTTGTATGCTTTTTGCTTGTGTCTACTGACCATCAAGCCTTTCCTACTGCTCCTGAGCCCATTTATTGCCCTGTACTGGTTATCCCAAGCATAAACTATACAACAGAATAAAGAAACTGTTGCAGAAGAGAGGAAAATCCCAGGAGGCAAAGAAAAACCCTTACCAGCCTCAGTAAGAAGCTGAGATCCCTCATAAAATCCTTCAAAGCTAGTTACGAAAATAAAATTGCCAAAGATTCCAAAGACAACCACAAGGCATTCTATAGTTATGTCAAGAATCTAAATGGCAATGCTCAGATATGCTCGGAGCTACAACAGAATTACATTAAATATACTAATCCCAAGGATATTGCCAATATCCTGGCAGATCGATTTTGTGCCAACTTCACCCATCTCTCACCCCTTAAAGGGCCCATCTCAATACCAAAAGATTGCCAAATTCTAGTAATCATGGCCACACAGGTAGAAACCGCACTCTCCAAAGCTAAGAATATTGCCTCCATGGGACCAGATGACATCCTGGGCTGTGTACTACATGAACTACAAAATTAACTGGCACCTCACTTAAGTGTCATGTTTAATCATAGCCTCACCTCAGGCTTCATACCCACTGAGTGGCGCACAGCCACAATTATCCCACTCCACAAGGGGGGATCAACCTTGGATCCCTGGAACTACCGTCCCATCAGTCTGACGAGCCTGATCTGCAAGGGCATGGAACGCATTATCATGGAACTTATAAACAAAGACATTGGCAACCTTCAAACACTGGACCCCACCCAGTTTGTGTTTGTGAAGGGCTGATCTTGTTTCCTGAACCTGACTGACTTCTTCGAATCAGTCTCCAGAGCGGTGGACGAGGGTAAGGCGGTCCACACAGCCTATCTGGACCTCACCAAGGCCTTTGACACCATCCCCCACTCTGGAATCATAGTTAAACTTACTAAGCTGGGCATAACTTCCTACATCACTCGATGGGTTGACAACTGGCTTACTGAAAGAACCCACACTGTAAAAGTAGCCGACTCAAATTCCAGCTCCAGACAAGTGACAAGCGGAGTACCTCAGGGTTCAGTCTTGGGACCGCTCTTGTTTAGCATCTACTTCTCTGGAGTACAGGCCAAAACTAAGGGACTCTAGCTAACAAAGTTCGCAGATGACTGCAAACTGGGAGCCATTACTGAATCCCCAAATGATGTGGATATTCTACAAAAGGGCCTTACAGAAACAGATGCTTGGTGCCACAGCCATGGGCTCAATCTTAATGCCAAGAAATGTATAGTTATCCCCTTTGGGAAAAAACATGTACCCATGAATTACCACATAGGTGGCAGTACACTAAACACCGAAAATGTGATGGGAGACTTAGGGACACAAGTGGACAGTGGTCTCACCTTTGATCATAACATCGCCACAACAGTCAGAAAATCCTTCTGTGTGGCACACGTCACCACTAACGGCTTTTCATCCAGAAAAAAGGAGGTCACTGTCCCACTGTACTCATCCCTCATTAGACCCATTATAGAGTACAATGCCCTGTTTGGTATGTACAAGACATCTGCAACAGCTGGAAAGGCCGCAGAAATACCTCACTAAAAGAATCACAGGCCTAAAGCAGATGCCCTATACTGACAGTCTAAAAAAAACTCCAGCTATATTCTTTGACATATCATCTACTCAGAGGCGATCTCTGCTTAACATACAAGGTCATGTCAAACCCTGAGCTGTTGGACATGTTCCACTTAAAGAAATCTCAATCCCTCAGAGCCACATGCCCCAGGGATCTAAACCTTTTCATCACAATGAACAAAACATGCTGGAGGGATAGGTTCCTGACCCAGAGACTCCCCATACTCTAGGATAGGACTGTCCATACATGTCAAGCAGAGTGCCTCCTTGGCCCTCTTCAAAAGGAACCTTGACGATTGGATGGGAGATAAGAAATTCACCCCGGGGATCACGTCAGTCGCCCTGCTAGACAGGGTCCAGGGAAGTAAATATTGTGGGAAGAAATATCCTGGGAATTGTTAAGGCTAGGCTTGTATAGGCCCTAGGGTCGATAACCTAGTACCAACCTATGAACCTATAAGAGGAGGCAGACAACCAGAGGGACTGCAACTCAGGCAGCTAAGGTGGTGGTGTGTACAGTCTCCAGCATTTCTGCAATGAGAACATTTCTGGTGTGACCCTTACCATGCTCTACTAGTGACAGGCATGAGCATCTGCTTCACCAAAGGATCTCCTATGTCCTTCCCATGCATGTGTGTTACCACCCAGATACTAATAAAAGCAACAATCACTGGCTTAAAAAGGTTACTCTTACTTTCCTGGTACTGCCTGTTTTCAATACTGTGTAAGCATATGTTATGGTGATAACTGTCCGATCAAAACCATCCACATGGGCATGATGTCACTGACCACTCACTCTCATTCTTTCCTGCCCAACCCATATAGTACCCAAACCTCTATTTAACCACAAGTCATCTGGGTTGGAGTCAGGGCTTCATCCCTCTAATTAAGACCCAAGTATCAATTCAAAGTGAGTTGGCATTATCTGCTTTCTTTACTACACAGTTTTTCAATAATCTACTGTTACATGCATTTGTCTTCTATGAATCAATGGACATTTAGTATGCAAAGCCATTTGCATGTCATTTTCCACTTTTTTTAGATGTTTGCTATACAATAAATCCCAAAGTATGCTGTTGGATCCTGCCTGGAACCTTAAATATGTGCATGAAAGACTAGAGTATAAGCTCTTTAAACCTATGATTTGATTTCTTGCGATCACTCTCCTCTTGTTTTAGAACTGTTTTCCTGGTGGATTTTATACTTCTGTGGCATTAGAAACCTTACTGCATTTATAATATTAATTACTTCGATACTGCATTGGGCATTATTTTGTGCAAGTTTTTTTAATAGCTACTTTACCAATACACCAGCACTCTGCCATCCCAAGCTTAAAAATGGAAAATATTTTGATTAAAACATTTATCTGACAATCAAGAAATGGTAAACAAAACAAAAACATCCCAAAGTAAATGCGAATGAATGAGAATTCAAGTGGTAAAGGAAAACAACCATAAGTAATGCAAGCTGGCAACAACATAAATTAGGTAAATAAAACATGGTTAGAGTGATAGAAACTAGGATCAAGGCCATAACAATGAACCATCGTTTGATGACTTAATTTATAAACAGAGACCAAATGGTCCCTGAAAGTTACCTTTTAGGTTCAGTTCCCCTCACAGTATTCATAAATGCCTTCTATCCTAATAGATGTAAAGTTTCTAACTGTCTAATGTAGCACTACAGTGGAAACAAAGAGCAGTCATAACACTACTTCCAGTGATTGCTTCTAATGATTTTTTTGATCTGAGATGAATTTGCAATGTTATTCAAGGATACCTTCAATGAGCTCAGTTAGCGTACTTTCAGAAACAGGGACACGTAAAACCATGGTCTACACACACTGATGACAAAAATACAAGCAGCAGTCTTTCATCTTTGAAGACCATCACGCTATAGCAGCATTTCAACTGCAATTTATGGTCTTTTAAAGATGGCAGAGAATCGATTTACTGACATGTGATTACTGGGTCAGCCTGAATAGGTGGGTACCCATTTTCAGTTGAGGCCCAGGGAGAAAGTGCCAAAGCATAGCCCTCTACTGATCAGGGACAAATCCAGAAATAAGCAGGATCAGGGACACTCAAAACATTAACACTATTAATCTCAGACCTGACAGAATAAGATAATGTGACATGCCTTTTCTGAAGTAAAATAATTCTATAACTATTAGTGCAATTGTTTAAGTGCAATTCACCATTTTCCCCCAAAAGTCACGTTTTAGGAGGGATTAATGGGGTCAGAAAATGAGAGTTAAAATCAGGGAGAGTCAAGAAGTAGCCCCAAAGTACTACAAAAACATTTTAATTATAATTTTACAATGTTCAAAAATACAAAGAGCATCTACAATTTAATTATACCAAATTAGACATAATGTGAAAACATTGGTTAAGAACAGATACAACTTACTTGACAATGAATAAATATAGATAAACATTTTAGTTTGCAGAGAAATTAAAGGTAAGTTAGTGTAATACAAATAGGAACTGCAATATGAAATGAGAAAAAAACAGGGTTAGGGCACATTTAGGAAGAGAGTCAGGGTACAGAAATTGTTTGAAGTAAAGGAAATGAGTGAAGAAGGGAACAGAAGGAAGTGTAAAATATGATTAGGTGCTTGTTCATATTTAGAGATATAGTTTATCCTGGGAGTGAACAGAGACAGATTTTGGCTACAAAGTCTAGAACAGTTTTAAAGGACTGGAGAAAGGGTAATGATTTGATGGACACAAGTAATGGGCTCCAGGCCTCAGCAACAGAGTTACGAGTACAGACCATGCCAGGCAGATTAGACAGGTTTATGGACAGATAACAGAAAAAAGTTGTGGGTAATTTATTTAGCGCTGAACAAGCAGATGGTTAAAGGTGGTAAGAATCTGTGAATTTGTTAGTTGATTTAGGCTTTTAATTCTACAAAGTTGAGAGTTCTTATATTTGCTGCAAATTTAGCCACTTTATTATAGCATTGTTCAAGTTTTGATTGTGAAGCCATGAGGTTAGTAAGAATAAGAGTGCCATAAAAGTAGTGAGGGAATGAGGTAGGCGGCAAGTATAGTTTTAGTGCACTGGTGAGAAAGTTTTTGGCGAGTTTTGTATATGCAATTTTGTACGTACAGGTCAAATTTAAGATCATCATCCACTATCACACCTAATTTGCTAAGAGAAGTGACTTCAATGCCTGTATTAACAGAGGATTTTAATTTGTTTTTTTTTTTTTATGAGGGACGGGATTTAGGGAAAATAGGTATTTTTGGGGCGGTGGGGATGGGCCGAGGATGAGTCAAGAGTTACACAGCAATGTTTCAGTGACTCTTAAAGCTTCATGTGTAATTTTTGGAGATGTGCCACACTGTCAGCTGTTCATATTAGTGTAGAGTCATCTGCCTACTGTGCTAGGAAGGCTTGTTGTATACATGTGTGGAGGATGTTATTGAGAATGTTAAAGAGGAAGGAACAAAGGAGAGAGCATTGTGATACACTGGTGGTGACTGCAAGGTATGGATAGAGGAAGGAGTGCCATTTTACTGATACCTACTGGACAAGTAGCTTTTGAACCACAGAAAGTTGGGCTGAGACAGACCTCATAAGGACATCTGAAGTAGATGTTTGCTGTGATAAACTGTACTGGAGGCTTTAGACAAGTCTCTAGCTATAATGACAATACCTATAAAAGCTAGAAGTGCGGTGTTAGCACTATGGGAGGGATGGAATCTTGTGCTGTGCTGGGGATAGGAGCTTTTCCTGTAGGAGACGGTTTAGCAATTTTTTTAATAACTTTTTTTAAGTATTCCAAAAAGAGGGAGATAAAATCGCTATAGGTCTAAAGTTAGTAATGTCTGTTGAATTTCCTCCTTGTGTAGAGGAACAATGTGTGATTTCTTTTCCCCAGAGACAGGTAATGCAGGATTCCTGGATTGACTAACTTGTAAGGACTGAGACAGGACAGGCAATGCTGCTATTTCAAGGTACTTGCCTAGAAGGTCATTAGCTGAAGTAGACTATGGTTTAAGTTTTATACAAGGATGTGGGGACAGTTTTGAAAGTGGAAGTGATGATATTTGGCTTTGGTTAGGGATGTTATACTATCTATGAAATAAGTGGAATTATATTGCAGTTTTGTGTGGAGATTTACTGAAAGAGGAGTTAGGGCTGAATTTTTGACTGGGATGTAAAATTTCTTTAATGGCTAACCAAACTTTTTTAGGGATGTGTTTACTATTGTTCTAAAAGTTGTTATAGTATAGGTTTTTTTGTCTTCATTTATTTGCTTTTTAGTATGGCTGCAGAGTATTCTGAAATTTGAGATACTGTAGTGTTTTATATTTCTGCCATTCTTTCCATGCATTTTCTTTATCCTACATTAGAACACTACTCTTTTTCGATAGCCAACTTGCATTAATTGTTTTTAGTCTGTTCCTTCTAGGAGAAGCAAGGATATTTAGGAAATTGTATTGATTTCATTTACAGCATCATCTAAATGAAATATTTCTAGGATTTTCCACTTAATAGATAACAGGTTAGTAATCAATATTTTGGGTTAAACTTAGTGTGTGTGTGTTATTTTATAAACATGTTGTTTAAGTGGATGAGCAAGGTGTTTGGTTGTGTAGATTGGGGGATGGTTGCTGAGAGTCTATAACATTGCATCTGTTGTGGTGAATTTGCTAGGGTCAGATACTGGGATCCAGTCTAATAAAGAATTTGCCGTCTTGCTATAATGTGTGGGGCTATTAATTACTTGTGTGAAACCGTAAAGGTTCATGCAATATGCACTGGAGTTATAGAGGTTATGTCCAACAAACTAATATTGATATCGCCTAGTAATATTTTTTTCTTGTGCAATTGTTATGGACATCTAACGTAGGCTAACTTCCAGTGTAGCTGCATTGTTGCCAGGAGGGATTGTAGAGGACAGTAACATGCATATTTGTTTGTTTATTTTCAGGAAAGTAATAAGATCTGCTGAAATGAATTTTGGCACTGGTCTGTTTGAGGCAGAATGGTCTATTTGCTGGGAAACATTAAACCAATACCACCACCCTCCCTCTTTATATGGTCATTACAGGTGACATTATAGCCAGGGGTTATAATTTCGGAGTCACTTATGCTGGGTTTCAGTTATAGCAAGAATATCAGGCTCATGTTGGGTAATCCAGCAATGTAGTTCAGTAGATTTATTTCTTATGTTTCTAATATTTATGGCAGCAAAAGTTAGACTACCATGGCTGCAGTGTGAAGTAGTGTGGGGAAAAGAATCATAGGTTCATAGGAGGTTACTAGGCTAATGACCCCGGGGCCCTTACAAGCCTAGCTAAGAGTTTATCCCAAATAAAAAAAACCTCAATCAGCACCTGTCAACCCTGTCAGTGAGGGACAGAGGTGGAACCCCTGAGACAAATCTGTGGTTTCCCATCCACTCATCAAGGCTGCTCTTGAAGAGGGTCAGCGATGTACTTGTTTGATGTGTATGGGGGTCTACTCCAGAGACAGAGCAGCCTCTGGGAGACAAACCCGTCTCTCCAGTAGGTTTTGTTAATGCCGCACATTAGATTCAGGCCTTTCGATCAGGTAATGCGCGAGGAGTTAGACTTATGGATATGGAGCATCTCTAGTAGGACAGGGTCCGAGATTGCCTTGTAGGCGAGACACAGATCACTTCTGAGCAATACTGAGTACAGCGATAGTGATTTGAGCCTGTCCACATAGGACAGGTGTTGGAGGCCACGGATTCTCTTTCAGAGGTATTTTTGTGGCCTTTCCAGTTGGTGCACGTGATTGGAAAGATACATACCAAACAAGGCGTTGTACTCAATTATTGGCCTAATGAGGGAGGAGTACAGAGAGGTAATAGCCTCCTTTTTTTCTGGATGCAATCCCTTTACTTATGAGACGAATCAAGTTATAGGATTTTCTGACCACTGCTGCTACATGATGATCAAATGTGAGATTGTGTACCCAGGTCTCGTTGTGTGCTTAGGGGGTTGCCGCTGATGTGGTAATCAGTAGGGGCCATGTTTTTGCAGGTATGATAATACTTTTTTTGCATTCAACTTAAGCGGTGACTTTGGCACCAGTCATTTATTGCTGTGAAGCCCTCTTGTAGTATGTTAACATAATTTGAGGAGTCAATGGCAGCACCCAACTTACAGTCGTCCACAAACTTGGTCAGCCACAGGTCTTTTCTGACAATGGTTGTGATAGGTGGTGCCAGGATTATGGTGAATGTCTCCTCCTGGGAGGATTTTAGTATATACAGGTATTACTGATTTTTGTTTTTTGGAGAGTATTTTTACCACTTAATTTTATTTGAGTTGAAATGGGGCTAATCAGTCTGTATTTGGAGTAAATGTGAGGGGCATCATTAAACAGGTTTGGTGCAATCTGTGAGGAATTTAGGGAGGATGTATGTATAGGTGATTGGGACAGAGTTAGAGAGATGTTGAGA
Source organism: Protopterus annectens (assembly GCF_019279795.1). Lineage (NCBI taxonomy): Eukaryota > Metazoa > Chordata > Ceratodontiformes > Protopteridae > Protopterus > Protopterus annectens. The sequence continues at coordinate 3,521,009 of NC_056734.1, read as the reverse complement.
GGTATTACTGAACCATGGTAGTATGAAAAATAGCTCAGTAGGAGGAGAAGAGAGGATAAGCAGAGGAGCAGCATGACCAATAAAAGGACCGTACTTTATTAATACCAGGTAGTGGGGAAGTACGAATCAATGCTATAGGTTATTTAGCAGTGGTGGAGCCTGAAAACTAGTAGAAGGTAGGTGTTAGGAAGTATTTTCTATGAAGAAAGCGAGTTTGGTTGTCCTGGTAAATTCTTTTATGTTTCTGAAATGTGAGAAACAGAGGGATTTGAAGTGATAGAGAATGAGGATGTAGTAAAGATAGGAAGTAGTATGGGTTTATTTGGGGAAAGTAGAATAGATGAGCTGTTGGGGAAGCATCTGACAATGAATGAATATAGTGCAATGCAGTATGGGAGGGAGAAATGTCACTGGAAATGATGCTAAATGTCAGACGAAAATTGGGAAAAAGGAAAAAAACAGAAATGTTTGCATAATACTAGGAAGGTTGTTTGGGGATGGTTATAAATGGGTGTTCACAAGTGAAATGTGTATGCGGAAAGTATAATGGCAGAGTAAGGGGTGGTTAGAAATTGGGGGTAGAAAAGCAGACTTCCCACCCTCAGGTCAATTATTACAGAGAGCAATCAGTTGATAGGCAGTACAAAGCAACTGACAAGGAGGCATAAATCAGAACAGGTTTTCTTTCTTTTACTAAATGCAGAAATCAGGAAGCTAGGGAGACTAAGACACTGGCATATACAGTGTAATCTATTAATCAAGAGAAGTGACAGTGGCCATCTTAGTACGTAGTCCTTAGACTGCAAAGACTACCACTTTGTAGGGAATATCACACGCTCTTTCAAACAAAGGGCAGGAACATATTTGACTAAAGTTAATACAAAATAAGGCTCTTCGTGTTAAACTAGCTTACACTACACAATAACAAAGTTCTCAGTGAAAGTTTTTGGGAGTTGGGCTTTGTGGCAGAGCTCCAGCTATATTGTGGTTGTCAGGGTTGGCTGTAGTGACCACAGGCTCAGAATGGAAAGAAAAGAAAACTCTACTAAAACTGTTTTATTACACTGAGGCAATAAAGATAACACTTATTCCTAGAGATGGAGGACAGTGGTAAGTCAGAGCAAGAGAATGAGTACAGAGACGCTAAGAAGGCTTATGAATGTAAAATCAAAACAAGTTTAGCAGGAGGTATACTGGGAGAATTACAGTAATACAGTGTATAGAGCTGCACAGACCAAATTATCATAGCACAGCACTATACTTATACGCACAACATAAATCCATCACTTTGTGAACAGTGTTATACATACCAACGCAACAGTAACTGACATTACATACATACTTGTTAAAAAGGCACAGGCTCAATACACAAAGTTTATCTGACTTGAATAAAATTGATACAAATACAATACACTACCAAAATCTTTTCATTGTTCTACATAGTCTTAGAACACATACAGATGTAATAACATACGACACATGTGCACTGCGAAGGAAGATGGTGACTGTGTGTAAGTGGAGACCAAAGTGAGGGGACATTTAGCAATACATTCTACTATAGTGACCCTCCCAGGCTCAGGTCAATTCTTACATACAGCAAATCAGTCTACAGCAAGTTGTTATTGTGGCTTTCGGCTTTTCCCAGTTAGGGGTCGCCACAGCGGAACTCCGGTCCGCTAATGATTGGCAGTAGATTTTTACGTGCTGGCTTGCCAGGCCTAACGCACAACCTTCAACGAAGGAATGCCCATTCACGCATGTCGCCACACAGAAGACGCTCTAACTGAGAATCGAACGGGCAATGTCTAACTGTGAGGTGACAACGCTGCTGCAGCACCACCACCGCAGTAAATCAGTCTACAGCAAAAGCACCACCACCGCAGTAAATCAGTCTACAGCTAGTACAAAGCAATTAAAGATGCGCAAAGCAAAACAAGTTTGCTTTCATTTACTAAATGCAGAAATCAGGAAGCTAGGAAAACTACATAACTGGCATATACAGTGTAATCTGCTGTCAACAGAAGGGTCAGAGACCAATTTAGTAAGTGGTCCTTAGACTGCAAGGATTACTCCTTTGGGGGAATATCACAGTCACTTTCCAGTACAGGGCAGGCACGTATTTGACTAAAGATAATGCATAGCATGACTCTTCATGTTAAACTTGCTTACACTGCATAACGACAAAGTTCTCAGAGACAATTTTCAGGAGCTGGGCCTTGTGACAGCGCTCCTGCAATATCCTGGTTAGGAATGATGTAGTGATCACAGACTCTGCACTGTGAAGGAAGACAGTGACTGAGCAGATGTGGAGACCATACTAGAGCAAAATGCACATTTTAGCTGACTGTCCAAAGCTCAGCCCTATTCAGAAAAAATGCATCAATGGGTGGCAAGCAGAAAAGGTATCAGGATAACTGAACACAAGGGTTAGACTGTCTGTATTACTGCAGATACTAAACAATCTAGGCATCCCTAAAACTTAACTTCCTTAATATTCTATTCTGTAGCCAGCCATAAGAAGCCTAAGGGTTATGCAATCAAAGAAAATACACTTATTGCAACTGGGTTTTAATGACAGCAATTTATTATAGTGAACTGCAACAATAATATTAGTTATGGACAGCAAAAAATAGCAATGTAACTCTTTCTTTAAAAAAAAAAAAAAAAACAAAGGCAAGAAAACACTCTGAGGGAATACAGTCAGCATATAACAATAAAAGGTACATACCCTAAAACTAAGTCTCCATGACTAAGCAGATGTCCCAGGTGTGTGCGACAGTGATACTGTTGACTTGTATCCATCTCTGAGGTTTTCTGTACCCAGACATCAGCCAATGTATGCTATAAAGATTCAAAATTACATAACAATGCAAAGTAAATTGATGAGAAGGTTATAGACTGCTAATAAACCAATTACTTTAGGTACACAAATTAAACAGTCATATTCCTACTTCTAACAACTGCACTTGTTCACAAAGTGAACATGTATGTACATGACAAAATTCTTACAGTATCACCAAACATATGAGGGAACCTTTATTGGGGTAGCCAGAAGGCTTTATCTTTCTCTCTCACGTTTGGGGTGCATATGTTACAGGAACACCACAAATATAGCAATACATCTAACCCCTGAGCTTGCTAGCTCTTTTATACCACTACTGCAATATGGATCTCCAGCCTGCTTCAGGTTGGTGAAATACTTCCATGTCAAATGCAAAAAAAATCAAACATTCTAAAATATTCAAAGTATCCATAAGGCTGTCGTAAAATGAGTCAGAAACTACCAAGAAAGGTCCCTAATGCTGCAGATATTATGCAGTTGACAGCATTTCTGTTAGCACACAAAACAGTGCATAAATATTCTCAGCCTCCAGATGGTGATCAGCTGTGAAAGTTCTTTTCAGAGCAATTATGAATTAGGCATCCACCCTTCGTCAAGACTTAGCATTCACCAGTGCAGATGAAGGGTGATCCACAAAGAAAGGCTGCACCTCACCCCATTCTTTCTTGACAGAAAAAAATAAAAGTATAATAAGAAATCTTGTTTTACGGGGGGGAGAGATTATAGCTAGTCAGCATACCTGCTGAGTGCAACACTCAAATTCTGCTGCTACTCTATACATGTATACAATCAGCCATTTTTTTTTAAGCTGTCTCAATCAGGTCACCAACTCAGTAGTAAACACTGGAGATGGATGAGAAGGCTTTACATTACCCTCTTATGTTAAAACTAGATTCTACATGCACAACTTGCAATGCTTTGATCCAAATGTACATGCTACAGCCAAACAATCTGGCGAACATAAGAAACGTAGTCATGACATAAAAAATATACAAAATTACTCAAATTTGCCACACGATAAAAGTAACTGGAAAACTTTAGGAGTAGTTAGGATATCTCAGTTTAATTTATCCAAGTGTTTTGGGTTTCTAATACTATGTCAGGAATGGAACCCAGTCCCAATACAGAGCATGGTTAAAGTTCATGAAAATCAGTATCGCTTCAGTCTTTGATGCTCTTATCAGTACTTGCAACATATCCAGAATTGCCTCCGCCTGCAGTTCATATAGGGTTACATGTTTTGGTAGAATACTTAAGTACAACTGTAAATTCTTTATTAGTCATGGCGCTGCTACTATTCAGACTGTCTGGCTTTCTTCCATATTATTCTCATTTCTGCTTGTCAATCCTGGTATTTTATGACTTTGTCTCTCTCTCTGTGCAAGATACTGTAGTCAATGGATACAGCAATTTCAGTCAATGCTACTTTTGTCCCCCTCTCCCAAACCACTACATCTGGTTTTCTTGCATTTATTTTTTGAACAGGTGATGTCACGTGATAGAACACTCTCTACAATGCTTTGTGGCTCATGTTTCCAATGATTCACGTTCTATATTGTAGTGTTTGCACAATTCCCAGTGCAACAATCTTCCACATTATTGCCTCTTTCATGGTACAAACCCTCAGTCATGAGTGTATCACACCCAGCAACAAGATGCGCACCCGTTTCCAGTTCTGTTTTACAAAACCTACATCCATCTGTTTCATAGGGTTACACCAGGTTAATGACCACTGGGGTTTTTATAAGCCTAGTCAAGCACCGCAATTGCATCCTGCAAGTTAATGTGCCTTAGAAGCTATTTTAAAGGGTATACGTAAACTAGGGCAAGATTTACAGGCTGCCTTTGCCCATGTAAGACAGGTGCTGGACTGGGAGTGCACTGATTTCCCATCCACTGGTTTAGGTTTCTCTTGAATAGGGTTAGGTAAGAGCTCTGCTTCACATGCATGGAAATCCTGTTTCACAGGAGTGGAATTTGCTGAGATACATTCTTGTCCCTTTAATGTGACCTATTTATGGTCATAAGCAAAGTTATATCCCCAGATAAGAGTAATTTTGATGCTACAGACCTTCCCAAACTTGTTCTACAGACTTTGTAAACCAAGTGTTCATAAATCACTATCTTGGGCAGTCATTATTGGCCTTTCATCTTTTGGTTTCAGTTCATCTATTTGTAACTGTTCCTGCATCAAATCTTGGTCAACATGAGGTTGCTCCAGAAGATCTCTATACAAGTTTGTGGACCTTCCAAAACTGTGCGAGTCATCCAATCCCTTCCTTACATTTCTTTTGTTTCTTGGCACATTCGGTTGATGTCTGATTTTTGTCTACTTTTCCATTCCTGTTTGACTTCAAAATGTTTCTACTAAACTAAGCAAAGATGTTATCTTGGACTTCTCATGTTTTAAAAGTTTTGCTATGCTTGGCTCGGATAAAGTCAGCAGATACTGAGCTGAAATGTTATTCTGCTGAAATATCATATGCTTGATTTATATCTCTATACCTAATGAAAGTATCTGTCTTTCTGTATAACTAAAATTGTACTACAGTGTAAACTTTTGTTTTTAATGTGGAGCTTTTCTCCCTGGGCCTCCGCTGAGAAAGGACAGCTTGACTAGATGGACTTTCCTGGTAAACAAATGTAAAATAAACAACGATACGCATCAATCCGTTGATTACAGATCAATACATATAATAAATTTTAAGAAGGCCTGTATCTCCTTCAGAATGAGAAATACATAATCTTGGTATATAGGCATTTTTCTTGCTTTTATGTCCAACTGACTGAAAGCTTCTTGGGGCCAATCTCCCCAATGCTATAATACAGGAAAAGCAAACTTAGATGTCAAGGTAGTTTTCAATATTAATTTTAGACTTTTGAAGTATTTCTTACAGAGTTTTCTTCTCATTTGTTCATGTTTTACTGCTGACCCTTCATCTATTACCAAGTGTTTATACACTCCTTCCTGATAATTTTCCTTTACATTACATTCGTGCACCAGGTTGATATTTTCTTGGTGTTGCAGTTTTCCTTTTTCTTAAATGCTGCTGTTGTACTTTTCTCAAGACCAAATATCACTCTTGTATCATCTGAAAAAAGCTTTGACTATTTGTAGTTATGCTTTCAGCTCCTCATCTGATGAGCTATACAAGTCATCCGTAAAAAGTAGGCGAGATGTCTTAAGATTGGCTTTTGAAGTTATAACCGTAGCTATAGACTAATCTGGTAAATAAGCTGCTTAATGGGTTAAGGCAAGATGAAACATCAACAGTGACAAAGAATCGCACTAGAATTTCCCCATCTGAATTTTTATCCCTGGGATAATAAATTGCCCTTTGTCATGGCTGAGTTGCAAAGTGGTTTACAACTTTTTCATAGTCACTGTAATGTAATTGGTCAATGAAGGGTGTTATAAATCTGTAAGCATTCCATTATACAAGTGTGGGATGTTGTCAAATAGTTTTTGAAAACTATCCTTACCATACCTGTATTCTTTTCATTTTTACAACTCTCTATTATAACTTTGTTTACCGACAAATGTTTTATTATTAGCTTTTTGTTCTATTGCCAAAATTGTTTTTTTTCTCTAAATTACTACAGACTGTTTGCATCCATTCCAATATATAATTTGTATTTTGTCAGAAGGCATGCTAAAAGTCTATAGTTCTTAGGATGACTTGCAGGCTCACTCTTAAGGTGGAGTATCGTTTTTCCTGTTAACTCAGGGTGATCAGGTTGGGGCATGCATGTAAATAAATTCTTACTCTGGGCTGAATCTGTGTGTAAACATGTTAATACCTTTAGCCAGAGGTTAGGTACTGCATATGGACCTGGGGTATTCCATTTAGGAGCTTTTCTTAATTTTGTCTCAGTTTCTCTGGCTGTTCCTTCATCCCATTTCATTATCCTTTACATTACAGCTCCTTGCTGTTTCTTTTAGTTCTTCTATCCATTCAGCATCTTTGCTATATTCAACAGGGTTTTTATAAATAACTCTCCAAAATGTGCCTATTTCTTCTTTTTTTGGTACAGCTTCTGTTCCCTTTGCTTAACTTCCCAATACGCTACAAAACCTTTTTGGGTTGTCAACGATTTGCCTATATTGTATATCTGTACACAGTCTATGTTTTTCTGCTTGTGCTGATACATTTTTTTGTTGTTGTTTACTGTAGGCAGCAGTGCATTACAGATCGGGTAAAAGCATCAAATAATGTTAAAACAGATTAGGATCTATCTTTCTAAAAATGTCTGAGTATCTATAAGTTCCCTTTTCTGTATTCTAACAGCGATACTCCTAGTTTTAGTTTTTTATATTTGATGCTTCCATGGTGGCATTGTGCTTTTTCTCTTCATTTCTTTTGTTACTCTACATTTTTGTGGTAACTCTACTGGATATTAGTTTAGTTGCTCAATGGTATATCCTATTTATTTCTGTTACATCACAAGTTTCTTTTAATAGTCCTGATTAGTATTAACCTGTTTTACCAACTTTCTAACATTTTAGGCCTTATTTAATTTCTGTAATCTGTTTCTTTCATATATCTTAACATGGTCCAGCCATCTCTATTAAGCCAAGCAAGTTTCCCCTTAGATTATTTTACTCCGTACTGAGAGCCTCATTTTTGCTATTTTCTGAAAGTCTTTCAAAGAAGATTCCAGAATATTGTCCTGTGATATATCCTCTTTAGAGGCATCCTGCTTCATCATATACTCCGCCATGTGTGGATCCACTGGCCCACCATGCTGCAACATTACCTGTGCCAGGCTTGTCACCATCTCCTGCTCCTTCCCTTGCTGCATAACTTCAACTCAACTTTCATGAGACACACTTACAGCAGGCTCCAAAATGGCTGTGTGGCATACCTTCTTCAGATTCATCCCACTTCTCCTGCTACTCCTCCAAATGCAGCTCCACTAATTTATCATGATCAGTGCTGGACTTTTTTATACTGAAATTACAGTGAGGTGAAAGGCAAAACACAGCTGCACCACTTGTTGGAAAGGGGAGTAATCTAAGTTACTGCAGTCTGTCTACAGCAGTGAAAAAAGTCAAACAGACATTAACAGTCTTAATTATTGATACTTTTGGAATTTTCTAGCCAGAAGTTTAACTTTTTTTCATCCCCAGTGATGTCCTTTTACATGTTTGCTGCAACTGTTGAAGAAACAGTTTACACTGCTGTATGCATGTGTGTGTGTGGGTATGGGTATATGTATACACACGCATTTATACATACATGTATCTATATCTATACCTATCTCTCTCTATATATATATATACATATATATATATATACATATATATATATATATATATATATATATATATATACATATACATATATACATATACATATATAAAATTAACTGCACTCAAAAAAAATTGAACGAAGAGAAGAAATTTTAACTAAGAAATGAACTTCGTGACAATAACAGCATTCAAAAAATAGTAAATCACACCAACAACTCTTGTAGTACTTTAGCGCTTTCGTCTTATTTATTATCAAGACTTCTTCAGAAAGACATGTTTCATAACTATGAGCAACCATTTTCACTTCCTTTAAATACATTAGTTCTAGCAGGCCATTTAAATTAACAACAGTTCCTTTCCAGGCCATTTAAATTAACAACAGTTCCTTTCCAATAGTAAAGTGTGGACAGGCAGGGTGCTATGTGCATTTTCATTAACATTACAATCGCAGTTACACAAGGTAAATTGGTCAGACAGTAATAGCCTTGTGGTGCCGTGTGCATACTAATAGGGATCGTGTGCAAAAAGGGATTGTGTGCAAAAGCAAAAAAATTATTTAAAATATGGGGGAACCGGGAAGGATGAGAGTCATGCTGTGATAATTCTAATATAAACACGTAACTTATAAGTCCCTGCCTCCAAAGGTAAGTAAAGGAGTGCATGGAGAAAAGTGGAGGAGTCAGGTAGAAGAGTCCTACTATGCTTGTGTACCAGTGTGTGTGTAGAGAAATGTGTGGGTATGCCACCTGATGGGGGAGTGTGAGGAATACGGTGTGGACTTGAGGGGGGGGACTGTTAGGCGGCCACCCATGACAAGGAGTGTGGAGCTGGGGTTTGATGGGTAGGAGAATATGAATAACAGTGTGTCCCAGAAGACTGTCATTGCAGATGGTATCACCCCTTGAATGGCTGCGTGAAAAGTGAGACTGGGGGGGTTGTTGGTGGGGTCAGCAGGGGCTAGCCTGGTGACTGGGATCGTGTGTGTAGGGGGGAGGCAAAAGTCAGAGAGAGAGACAGAGAGAGGAAACACATTATATTCACTTGTACAGTTGTAAATCCATATACACATTAAATCCTCTTGCACAATTCTTCAAACCCTATCACATTTCAGTCTCTATACCACTGAAGTGCACATTTAATGTTCAGTGTCTCATTGAGACCTGGATAGACATCATCTCTCAGTTCTGCCATTTTAATTCCCGGACTTGCAGGAATGTGTCCATGTCCCCAACAAATTCTGTTATTTTTTTCCAGCGCTGTGAATTTGAATCCTGTGAAGTTTGGGCAAATAGCACTGTGTTTAGCCAAGGCATTCAAACTGTCCTGTTTGTGTATTGCTGCATTGTGTTCTTTAATACGGCTACTCAGCTTTCTGTTCATTTTGCTGATATAAAAATTCCCGCAGTGTTCGCAGAAAGCACAGTAGACTACATTTTTTGTGTTGCAGTCATAGTGGTCATGTAGCCTGACAGTTCTGTTGCAGTGCGGGAAGGTGACGTTGTTGTCTTTTCGTATGTGTACACAGGCGACACACTTGCCACAGTCAGACATTCCAGGTTCTGTTGATAATTAGCTCTGTGGGGATGGGCTTTTATTCCTCTTGAACGCACCACCAAAAGAAGAGGTTCGTTTAAAACAGAAGTTCAGGGATGTCCCAAGTAACTTTGTCAGACCTTTTTCTCCTTCCAAGATGTCCCAATTGTTGGTGAGGACCCCTCTGATTCCAAACATATCCGTGGAAATTGGAAGGGGGAAACTTGACACCCAGTCCTTTCTGTTTGGTCCGTTCTGTGCCCTTGCTGTGAATCCCTTTTTCAGGATTAGTGGGTACCTGGATTGTCTGTGCTGTATGATCTCTTGGAACAGGTTGTCCACTAAATACTCTGGGTATTTTCTTTCTAAGAACAAGTTTCTGAGGTAAAAACCTTCTTGATGAAAACCTCGTCCCTAAAAATTAGTCTGGATAACCGGATGAATTGTCCTTTTACAATATTCTTTTTCATGAAATGGGGATGCTGGCTGCTGAACTCTAGATAGTTATTCCAGAAAGTGGGCTTGCGGTAGATGTTGGAGTCAAACTGTCCATTTTCCGGGTCTATAGTGAGATGGATATCCAGGAATTGAGTGGTGGTTCCGATATGTCCTACCGTGAGGGTCAGGAAGTCCAGACTCTGGAAAAGGGTTTCCAGAAAATTGCTCAGAGAAAGTCTGTCCCCCTTCCAGACAAAAAAGACGTCACACACTGATACACAAGCATAGTAGGACTCTCTACCTGACTCCTCCACTTTTGTCCATGCACTCCTTTACTTACCTTTGGAGGCAGGGACTCATAAGTTACGTGTTTATATTAGAATTATCACAGCATGACTCTCATCTTTCCAGGTTCCCCCATATTTTAAATAAAGTTTTTGCTTTTGCACACAATCCCTTTTTGCACATAATCCCTATTAGTATGCACACGGCACCACAAGGCTATTACTGTCTGACCAATTTACGTTATGTAACTGCAATTGTAATGTTAATGAAAATGCACACAGCACCCTGCTTGTTCACACTTTACTATTGGAAAGGAACTGCTAATTTAAATGGCCTGCTAGAACTAATGTATTTAAAGGAAGTGAAAATGGTTGCTCATAGTTATGAAACATGTCTTTCTGAAGAAGTCTTGATAATAAATAAGACGAAAGCGCAAGTACTACAAGAGATGTTGGCGTGATTTACTATTTTTTGAATGCTGTTATTGTCATGAAGTTCATTTCTTAGTATATATATATATATATATATATATATATATATATATATATATATACACACACATACACACACATATACATACATGTATCTATATATCTATACATATATACAACTGTTGAACAGTTTACACTGTTCTATGTGTATACATATATACATTTATATATAGATACATACATTTTATATATATATATATATATATATATATATATATATATGTATTATATATACACACACACTTTTCTTTACGGTTTTTGAAATTTATTGATCACCCAACTGTCAATGTGTATCACTCACTTACTGCATACTTTGCTTTGTATTTATCTGCAATCAATTTATTGTATATCTTGCATTACTGTAAAGAGCTTTTTATTAATGTTAAGCTCAACAGAGTCTATTTGCTCAGTCTTGGGTACAAAAAACAGATGCCCAAGTATAATACAGTGCTAACTACTTGTACAGGAGGTCAAACAAAAAATGAAGTTATGTTCTTACCATAACGTTCCATCTGTGTTGTCGATCTTCATTCATTATTGACTGACGGGTTCGGTTTCGAACCCTCAGAATAGACGCGGCTGTTACACTAGCTCACTCCAGCCAAAAACTCTCGAGCTAAGGCTTTACCCATACTGCCTCTCTTCCCTTTACCTCAGATCCAGTTTGCCTATTATAAAGAAAAATGGAAGCTCTGTCTGAGCAACAACCTTATTAGTATCCCAGGACTAGATCCGAACCTCCAGGAGTCTTTGGAGGGGGCAGGAGGGTGGGGTATCAAGAATGAATGAAGATCAATACAGATGGGACGTTATGGTAAGAATATAACTTCTTTATCTGATGTCGTCAATCTTCATTCATTCTTGGGTAATGGGACAGTGTCCCCAGCTACTTTAGATCTTGGGTGGCCTTAAGGAAGGATATTCCTAAGCACAATAGAGCCAAAAGATGCTCTTCCCCTGGAGACCATATCTAATTTGTAACAAGTGATAAAGGTATGAGGGTTAGCCCAAGTTGCCCATGTCGTCAATCTTCATTCATTCTTGGGTGATGGGACAGTGTCCCCAGCTACTTTAGATCTTGGGTGGCCTTAAGGAAGGATATTCCTAAGCACAATAGAGCCAAAAGATGCTCTTCCCCTGGAGACCATATCTAATTTGTAACAAGTGATAAAGGTATGAGGGTTAGCCCAAGTTGCGGCTGCACATATGTCTTCCATAGGAAGCTCTGGAGTGGAAGACTACTGAAGTGGAAACATATCTTGTGGAATAAGCTCCAATTTTTGTTGGTAGATCAAGTTTATTCTGACTGTATATAAAAGTAACGCAGTCTCAACCATTTTGACAAAGTGACCTTTGGAAGTGGTTTGCTCAATCTAGTACTTAAGGGGAGAAATAGTTGGTCTGATTTTCTAAAGGATTCTGTTCTGTCAAAGTAAAAATGTAACTGTCTGTGGACGTCCAACAAATGCAAACAATATCTCCTCTGTTTGAAAATTTTGAAAATAAGACTGGGAAGTCTACGGTCTGATTGATACTGGAGTTTGATACCACTTTAGGAAATAAGGAAGGCGGGATTAGTTCTGAGTGATACCCTTTCTTTGGGGAAAATGACATATGGATGCTTCACACACAAAGCCTATAATTCTGAAATTCTCCTACAAGTGATAGCTACTTGGAAAAGGGTCTTCCAGGATAGAAACTTGAGGTCACAGGTCGCTGCTGGCTCAAAGGGCTGACGAACTAAACATTGCAAAACCATGGTTAAATCCCAAGGCACTAGAAGATCTTTGAAAGGTGGCTTCAAATGTAGAACACCCTTAAACATTTTGCAAAGACGGTGAGACATCAAGGAATGATCATCAAATCTGTTATGGAAATTCGAAATGGCAGAGCTAAATGTACTCTAATAGCAGAAGTTGAGGCTCCCAATTTAAATAAAGTTGCTAAGAATTCCAGGACCTTATTGACTGGAGCCGAGAAGAGATCAAAACAGTTTGCATCCGACCAAACAGAAAATCTTTCCCATTTTGCCAAGGTAAATTTTTCCGGTGGATGGTTTATGAGAAGCCAGAAGCATCTTTTGTACTGGGGAGGCAAATTGTGTAACCTGACAATTATTGGAAGTGGAGAAACCAAGCAGTCAGCTTGAGATGTTGATGGTTGGGATAGACCAAGCCCTGAGGGTGAGATAACAGGTCTGAAGTTGGATCCAGAGTCCACGGACGATGAATCAGGTAAGGCCAGAAAAAGGGAAACCAGACTTGACGGGGCCAGTAAGGTGCAATGAGAATCACTTTGCTTGTCAACTGTTGGGCTTTCCTGAGAAACTACTGAGGAATTAAGAGGGATTGGTGGGAAGGCATACAAAAGTCCCAGGGGTCAATCGTGAAGTGTCAATCTTGGGGACTCCCCATGAGAGGGAACTTGAACAAAATAGCTGCTGCATTTGTGGTTCATGGGAGAGGCAAAGCGGTCACCACACAGCTGAACCCATCAACAAAAGATTCTCGTCGCTACGTCGGGATTGAGAGACCACTCGTGAAGTTGAAGGATACACCTGCTTAGTTTGTTCGCAATCATGTTAGAATTCCCTGGAATATGCGTTGGTATTAGAAAGCGGTTGGAGACTATTGCTTATTGTCACACTCGGAGCTTCCTAACATAGTGGGTAGGATCCGGCTCCCCCTGGTTGCTGATGTACCAGACGATGAACATGCTGTCTGACTGGATAGCAATTGTCCCTGAAGGAAGGGAAGACTGAAATGCTTGCAACGTTAAAAGCACTGCCCTCAGTTCTAGGACAATGATGTGCAGATTGGCCTCCTATGGGGACCAGCTGCCTTGGAGACTCTTTCCCTGAAAATGCCCCCCCCCCCACTCTCCATCAGGGAAGCTTTCGTAGTCACTACAGCCTTGGGCAGAGAGGGGCAGCAGGGACGATTCCATAAATTCTCTTCTGGCTTCATCCACCACGATAAATCTTTCTTGCAGTGGTTCGTTACTAGGACTGGATGAGACATGGGGTGGGTTAGAAGTGACCACTGTGATGCCAGGAGCCAATGAAGCAGCCTCATGTGATACTTCACCAGGGGGACTAAGATGATTGCTGCCACCATGGACCCAAGAAGTTAAGTGCACTTTTTTATATATATATTTGTATTCACTAACTAGCGTCTGTACATTTTTTTTTAGATGGCACTGATTTTAGATCAGTCATAGGTGCATAGTCTGTTATGGTTTTGAAATGTTTAAGGACATTTTTTTATGTTTGTTTTAACTTTCTGATATGGTTCACTAGTTAGTTAAAGTGATGGGAATTATTACTATTATATAACTTCTTGAAGTTCCTATTTAATATATGCTTGAATATAACTATGCGAGTCTGAATGTATGCTAATTGCCTTTTCATTTCTATATGTTTTATAAGTTTTAGTATAGGCAGTGAATGATTTTTTGCCAGTAATGTATTTAATTGTGCTTTAAATATCATGTATTTTTAAGTTTTCACATACAGAATGAGCCGACTTGAGTTGTGATGCAACTTCACAATGAGATGTGATTGGATGTTTTAGATATTTATATGACTTGTGACCAGTTCATTTTCATGGTTTGATGAAGCTATCTAGTGAAAGTGCATACCGTATTGAATTAAACACGGATATATTTTACTTTTTATGCTAACTTTTGTTTTTTTGTTCCATGTTTTGTGGACGGCTTTCTTACTTATTACGTGACTTGTGCTATTTTTTCCGGAGGGCAGTTGCACATTTATCCTTTACAGTGCGGTATTATTACTTTGCATCATTTTAATTGTTTATATTTTACCTGCACCCAGAAGGAACATAGCTGATGGTAATGTAGTGGATGTGGAGTTGGATTATAGACCTGGAAGGCCTGCAGAGGCAGTGAGGAGTATTCCAGAAAGGTTCTTGGCCTGCATCCATATCCATACTGAGGTTAATCCCTTGATGCTATACTATACTTTGCCTGGGGATTCCATTACCATAGTGGAAGCAACAAATTCCGAAGCCCTCAGACAAGCAATTGATACGTTGGAGAGGGATTTTTTAAAACTGAAGAGCCTACAAATGCAGAGGCAGCATTTTGAAGTATGCATTAATCGCAAGATTGTGCTGAAAGGACTAAGGGTGTTGAAAATGCCGACTTACGGGGTATAATACCCTGAGTTGTTAGCTAGTTGGCAACAACTGAATTTAGAGGTGAGCCTTAAATATATGAGTCTACTTAATGAATATTTTAAACCGGAAGAGAATAAGAGAAATCATTAAGGTCCTCTATTAAGGAGCAGCAAGACAGACTATATGCAAGGTTTCCACATGCATTGTTAGATCGTGTCTTAACTATGATCGATGGAATCATAGTTTTTGACAAAAGACTCATACAGCAGAAAAAAGAAAAAAAAAAGACAGGGGGACATGTGACTTTGAAAGAGGGCATGTTTTCACCTGGCCTAGTGGTGAGAATGTCCATGGTGCACAGAATGCTAATCCTTTTGATATCAGAACTACCAGAGTTAAAAAAAATATATTACTGCTATAGCTGGGGCTGTTGTAACTACTTCCGTTAATTCCAATACAGTGGCTAGAAATGAGACGCATGCCAGTCACAGGGAACTGGGAATTGCAGCTTCACCTTTAGGTGCCTCCACCTCTAATGTTGTTTTTGATGCACCTAACCAGTCCAGGGGAACCATTTTAGACACTCATTTGCATAACAGTGCCACGTCAGTGGATGGACAGGGTCTACAGCAACTGAGTGCTGTACGTCCCAAAAGTGCTCTGAATAATAGAACTATTGCCAATAATACATCTTCTGCTTCTTCTACTTGTGTTGCCTTTCCCCATTTTCCACTCCCTATCAACACCGACTAGGGCCCAATTAGGACCCGCTCTCAGAGTCGGAGAAGGCAAAAAAGAAAAAAACTTTCAAAAGAGGCGCAATCGAACCAATCTTTGAAGAAAATGTGGAGCCAGGTGGGGGGTCCTTAGTTTGGAATATTTCCAATTGAGTATTAGACAATGAGGAGCTAAGTGTACTGAACAAAGGACTCTCTTATTCCTACCACATGCAGTGATATTACTGATACTATGCTGGACATTAAATATTATAGCAGAAAAGTTATGTTAAAAATTTAATGCTGCTTTTGATAATCTGAACACGTTTCATAGACCTACTTTGTACATGACCAACCCCCACCCCTTAGTTGAGGCTTTTAGTAAGATGGTTGAGGACGATCTATACGAGTTCTATGGTAACAGGAATAAAAATATACCTGAAAGGAATAGTAGAAAGGGACATACGTTATAGAGAGTATTGTGCTCTCAGGAGGCTTCAGTTAGATGCTTCAATTGCTAATAGGCCTGCAGACAAAAGAGGGCCCACAGTTATGAACAGACGTGATTATGTAGAGAGTATGCATAGGATGTTGAGTGATGTGCAACTTTATAGTCGCATTGATTCACAGAAGGTTCATGGTTTGCATGACAGGGTCTTGTTTATGTTAGAAGACTTATTAAAGAGTGACATTACTGACACCAACTTATATACATTTTTGAAGGTTGATCACCCCTTGTTGCCCTCTATACAAGGGCTGCCTAAAATACATAAGGATGGACAGAGACCACCCATGAGGCCCACAGTGGCTGGAAGGGGATGGCTCACTGAGCCTTTTCCGTTATATGTTGAGAAACAACTAAGGCCTATATTGAATAGAAACATCTATATTCTTAAAGATACTAAACATTTTGTAATAGATCTAGATCAGTACAGTAATTCAGTGACAGCAGATTATGACTCTTATTTTGTTACACTAGATGTATAATCCTTTTTTACTATAATACTCAATGAGGTGGGGATATTGGCAGTACAGAGGTATTTAAACACTCACTGAGTTCAACCATGAAGAGATCAATCTTATCAGTTTGCTCCTGGAAACCATACTAGAAAACAATGCCTTTACATTTGATGGTGACATCTTTTTACAGTGTGATGGCGTAGCTGTGGGCACTTCACGTGTCAATAGCTACGCTAACATGTTTATGGCTACGTGGGAAGAAGTCTTGTTCAATATGGAGTTATACTCCAGACATGTTATGTTTTATCGACATTTTGTCGATGACCTCTTCCTGGTGTGGAAAGGATCCAGTGAGGGATTGGCTGAATTTTTATCAGCTTTAAATGAGAGTTCGCTATAAACTTTTCACAACTGAGAGTAGAATATTTAGATGTTTTTGTAGAGAGACTCAGGAATGGGATGATCAATACAGGTGTATACAGAAAGAAGTGTTATAGAAACATGTTACTAAGGGACAAGGCATGAGAGTGTCAAGATTAAATGCCACAGAAGAGGGATTCCAGCACGAGTTATCCACACTTAAGAACATGTTGACATATAGAGGTTAAACACAACAGGAGTTAGAAAGGAATTTAGCTGACTTGGATGAGTTGAGGAAGGATAGGGCGAAACCCTACTTCTCGCCTCTCCTTGTCATAGATAAGCAACACTCAGAGATACAATGATCTGATAAGCTGAAAATATCCATGTACATTTCTACTGATATTAAACCAATATCAGATATTATCAGGAAGAATTGGAGAGTCCTTACCACTGACCCACAAGTTAGAAGTATAGTCGGTGATGAAACGACATTTCTGTTTAAGAATAAACATAACCTTAAAAGATTACTTTGCTACAGTAATAGAAATGATAGAGTCAGAGATGGTGAAATGGGTACCCACCCCTGTGGCAAATGTAATTTTTGTGGCTTTATAGATACCACCAGTGTTTTCATACATCCAGATTCTGGTCAGAGGTTTGAATTGGGTGCAAGCGGATTGCAGAACGCAAAATGTTGTTTAGCTAGCTGTCTTTGAGCTCTGTAAATCCTTTTATGTTGGCAAGACCAACCAAACACTCTGATAAAGGATGAGGGAACATCTGTATAGCATTAGGATCAAATATAATAAGAATGCCTTGTCCAAGCATGTGAATGTGGCTGGAACTGACCATCAGTTTAAATTTATGGTTATTGAAGAAATTATTTCAACAGTGCGTGAGGGAGATATTAGGAATGTTACCGAGAACAAGGAGGTTAGATGTATTCTTAGATTGAGAGCACATAAAGAGAGGCCTTAATGAGAGGGCGTCCCTCAAACCTACTCTGAAACAGAGAAAGTTATCTGTAGCTGTACAACGTTAGCTTTGTTCAGTGCCATTAACACCTATAGGCACTTTGTATTCATATATTAGAGATGCTCACATAAAGGAATGTAGACTGATATTTTATGATGCGTTGATTTTGTTTATTTTGGTATATATATATACATGAGTTAATACTGGTTTATACTGTTGCATATCACTTATCAAAATCTTGGTCTCTAGCCACGTTGAGTGGCACTATGGCATCTATCTTATATTATGTCCTGACTATAGTTTTTTACCACCATGGTTCTAGTTATGTAGAGTTGTACCATGGCATAACAGTACCTTTAGATCTTAGTGTTACATTACGTTTAGCATATCTTATTACAGTAGATGTTTAAGGCTAGACTTCCTCTTATGAGACTTTATTGGAGATGCCATTTGATACTCTGCTCTCACTTATCAGTCCTACCCCCGTAGTTGCGTTCTCTTTTAGGTGTTATGATTATTCTATCATAAGTTCCTGTTTACACTCACTATATGTGCTTTATAGTTTCTGGTTTGTTTATTAATGTTAGTGATTTTATTCTAAGCGGCAGTTATCCAGAACTGCACTTTGGTATATGCGTTTAGCTTTAAGTGCCTTCATTCACAACCGTATTCATTTATAAACGTATAGATATTGGCAGTTTTGTATCCGTTCATATGTTTTTATATGAGCGAATATTTTGTTTTTATTTGTCAACCCTGTTTTTACAGGTTTTCGTTTACTCATGTGTTATGAAATTTATCATATTGAGTTGCTATTTGTAAACATAGCATATATCTTGTAAGACAGTTAATGAGTGTTTGTTATTACTTTGAGTAGCACTCCATTAGAGTCGCATTATGGTACATGTGATTGGACTTGCACGCATTTTTTATATACACATTTGTATTTCTTCATCAAAGTGCATATACTGTTTGTGTTGAGTCACTGTTTTGTGTTTATTCATCTGCCATTAATATGAGATTTTCCCGCACATGTTGATATCCTTTTTTATAGTCCTTCACTATCCTGGTGTTTGTTAAAGTGATGGAAATTATTATTATTATTATATAACTTCTTGAAGTTCCTATTTAATATATGCTTGAATATGACTATGCGAGTTTGAATGTATGCTAATTGCCTTTTCATTTCTATATGTTTTGTACCTTTTAGTATAGGCAGTGAATGATTTTTTGCCAGTAATTTATTTAATATGTGCTTTAAATATCATGTATGGTGTGATGCAACTTCACAATGAGATGTGATTGGCTGTTTTAAATATTTATATGACTTGTGACCAGTTCATTTTCATGGTCTGATGAAGCTATCTAGTGAAAGCGCTTACTGTATTGAATTAAACACAATATATTTTACATTTTATGCTAACTTTTGTTTTTTTGTTCCATGTTTTGTGTACTGCTTTCTTATTTGCTTAATAGAGTATGCAGACTTTGCAGAAAAAGTACCACAAAGGAGAAGCGGGAAGCCCTACTATTATAAGGTTAAGTACAGGCACTTTGATTTAATGCTCCCATCCCAGGGAAAAAAGGAAGCCGTGGTGGTAATCCTGACTCATCATCTGTGACTGCAGGTATGATGTCCATACATTTTCGGCTACAAATACAAAAACTTTTCAATTATGTATAATGATATATAAATTGTGCAAGGCTAAGTCAGAACTGCAGATTCTTGTGGCATTCCTGCCTGCATACTTTGAAGAAGGAATCAGACTCATGGGGCCATCTGGAGTATTCTGCACAGATTTTAGGAAATAAAACCCAAGAGAAAGTCCACTCTAGCAAGAAACTTTTGGGGATTTCCTTTCCTGATATCCCTATTTCTGTCTCAGTTTCTGAAAAACTCCAGCTCTCAAACTTGAGGATATATGCTCACCTGAACTGAGCAAATGGTGGAATGGACTGTGTTCTTCCAAGAGGCAAGGCATCTGATTCTGAACTTTCCTAGCTCCATGAGACCCTGGCCAGACATGGCCTCTAATCTGCACCTCTAAGAGCGAAGGAGGAGTTGTACAGAGCATACACAAATTTGTTCACTTCAATACTTGAAATGAAGAGGTTTATTCTTCTGGCTGATTAACTAATGTGCAATACCTCCTGCACAGGGAGCCCAACCTTGTATCCCCCCACACACACATTTGTTTAGGTATATGAATGACTGGGTCTTTGACCACATGACAAGCGGCTCCAAAGCAGTTTTATACTCAAGGATTTTTAAGGCCAACACAACAGGCTTGCACTCCAAGTAGCTGATCTCCAGCATCCTCTCTAGAAGACACACATACTGCATTGTGTGGTAACCAAGTGAAGTCCCTAGCCCACTTATAAAATGACTGTCAGAATATGCAACAAGTACGGTATAGAAAGGGAAAAATCCACCATCAGATTGGCAGGGAATGACCACCATACTATGGCTTGCAATAAGTACCCAATATCAAAGGTAGGTTCACAAGAACATTGACACACATGCCACTGACACCTGTATCATCCTAGACTTTACAAAAGGAATCATGTGATCATGGCAGATATCAATCCCTGAGAGTCTAGACTTGGATTCTGCATTAGAATAATGCATGATATACAGCTACTCACTGATGAAGACCACCAATTAAGTAGAAGTCAGAGAGAACATCCTCCAATTTGCAGTCAACCATATGGACACTATGGGTACTTCCACAACAGGTTCGCTTCCAGGTAATCCTTTTCTAGCAGGGCCAAGGTCAAAACAATGGGTAAACAGCCTGGGTGCAGAAGTAAGCCTAAAGGCCATCACTCAAAGCAAATCAGAGGAACCTCCTTTGTGAGCTCCTAAATTCCGATGTGCTCAGACAAACATCATGCCTGGTGACACCACAAAGGTGACCTACATGAGCAAGGACATGAAGCTCTATAAGCTAATCTGAAAGAGGAAACAAGGTGTACTAATTCAATATCATAATGTTTGCACAATCCCCAGTGCAACAATCTCGCCACATTATTATGCCTTTCAGTATACAGTCCTTCTGCCATTAGTATGTCACAACCAGCAACGAGGTGTGCAACTGTTTCTAATTCGGTTTTACAAAACCTACATTTGTCCATTTCTCCCACATGTTCAATGGACTTTATAAACTAACGTGTACGCAGCCAACTATCTTGGGCCGCCAATATTAACCTTTCATCACTTGGTTTGAATTTGCCTCTCCTTAACCATTCCTGTGTTCATTCCTGATTAACATGAGGTTCTTTCAGACGTTTTCTATACTTCCAACTATATTCATGCTTTTTCCACATTTCTTGCCTTCTCATCTGATCCTTCACCTTATATTCTTTCTTTTGTTTTTTGACACATTCAGTTGCTGCCTGATTTTTATCTGCCTCTGGTTTGATTTCCATTCCTATTTGATACCGATAAGCTTCTGCTAGATTAAGCAGAGAAGTCATCTTAGATTTATTTGCCTCATGTTTCAAAACTTTCACTATGTTTGGGTCTTGTGAGGTCAGGAGATATGTGTGGAGTCCCACGATTGCAGATCTATACATATAATTAATTTCAAGGAAGCCCATCCTTCCTTCGGAATGGGGAATATATAATCTTGGTATGCAATGATTTTTTTAAATCATTTGGTGAGCATGAAGCATCCTTCTTGTTTTCCTATCTAATCTATCCAATGTTTACTGAATCACTTAACTGTAAACTGCTTTTTCATACTGAGAGTTGTATTTTCTGTTTGTGAGTGCTCTATCTGAGCTTTTCTGTGCATTTTTGATTTTTTCAGGTTTCTGCGTTCTACAGCTAGGAACTCTAATAGTGTGCATTACTATAACTGTCTGTTTACAGTTAAAAACATTCTCTAGAGTCTGTTCCTTGATCTGTTTAAAACTTTCATTTAGTGGCTACAGCTAGGAACTGTTATTTTTCCCCACACACCCTTCCTAGTGTTGTGTGTTCTTGTACTTGGTGGCTTTGCAGTTGCCCGCCCATACTATATATTTGAGCTGTGACATTACTCCCAGTCTAGTGTCATTAGTTCACTCAATCTAATAGAGAACATTTGTGAAGGCCAACCCACTCAGATTCTTAACCTTGAATTAACTTCTGTTCCAGCTTTCTCCATTTCCACTTTTACTGGAAAAAATAAATTCTAAGCTTGCTTTCCCCCCTTTCCTGTGGCAGGTCTTGTCCAGATACGGATTTGCTGTGTCCAGGACTGTTTGTGAGCTCCTACCCCCCCACTCCCACACACATAACTGGGATTAAACTATTCCTGGCACCATAAAGTCTGTTCTTCAAAATTTCCTTTGCAACTAGCCAGCTTTTTAGTTTTAGCACTCACATTTGTTTCTTTGAGCTCAGCACTTGTTCAGAACTCACTGTAAGCACTAAATAAGTTACAAATTACTACAGCACTCAACTTTCCTCACTTGTCTAGAGGAAAACCGTTTTTAGTACTTAATAAATAAGCACCTATTCAGGCATGTCTAAAGGTCAGCTCCCGGCATTTTCTCCTGTCTACATGATGAATCTGGGCATCTTGGGACAATGCAGCAACTGCCTCATGTACACAGACAACTCTCTCCTCCTACCACCCAACACTACGATCTGTGAGAGATGCACTTATATAGCCAAACTGGAAGCAAAGCTCTCTTCACCAAAGACAGGCCTAGACAGTTAAGAGGAGAAGGTAAACACTTGCACCGCACCACACTCAACACATAGTCCCTCAAAACCTACACCGCCAAAACACACACCTACATTCGTGGAGGCTCTCAGTACAAATCTGCCCAAACAACAGAGACCTCCAAAGCAGAAATGCAAGCAACCTCCACCCCCCAACACAACCCAAATGACACATAGCCCACATACTCAGTGTGCCACTCAACTGCAGCCCATAAGGCATAACGTACCCAATACTCTAGTCATAGGTGACCCTATAGTCAGGCACACTGATGCTCCACTCACCAGGCTAAACAAGGAAAAAGTTACTGTCAGCTGCCTGTCAGGTGCCGGGATCCGCCACATAACGCACGCACTCAGGTCACTCCACAAGTACAAATATGACTCTGTCAATGTCCATGTTGGTGTGAATGACCTGATATGTACCTCCCTGGACTACATGAAAAGAGACATGGAGGAGCTCTCCGATCTTGTAGCCCAGGCAGGTATGACCTTAGCCCTGAGTAGCATCCTGCCATCACCCAGAATGATATCACAGTACAAGGACAAAATGATTGGCTTTAACAATTGGCTAAGCTTCTGGTGTAATTCTACGGGAATCCAGAATCTGTCTGCCTGGGATGACATGATCGACAGACCACGCTGCTTTGCCAGAGATGGCCTGCACCTGTCGGCCTTGGGATTCCGGATACTGGAAAAGGCTCTTGCCACCACTATAGTGCCTTTTTTAGGCAAGATTCAAATGACAAATTCACCACTTTAACAGGTACAAGCAAGCAAAATCTGACAGTAGTGCTACTCAATGCTAGAAGTCTAAACCTCAAAATGCACTCACTCGAGGCACTCCTTAAAATGGAGAACATTGACATCTGTGCAGTGACAGAGACCTGGTTCAAAGCCCCACAGAGCACCCCTGCATTACCAGGCTATAATTCATACCACATCTTTCGGCTACCAAACCTGGACCGAAATACTAAAGGTGGAGGCGTGTCCATATTCATTAAGGATATCCACACCTCCAAGCTAGATGCTCAGCATAATGCATCCGAGATTATCCAAGTTCAACTAACTCTGGGCAAAATCGCAATCCAGATTGTAACTTGCTACAGACCCCCAACCATGCCCCAGGATTCCCACTCCTCTTTTCTTGATGCACTGGAAAATATTAAGGTACAACCCAACACTCTAATAACGGGCGATTTCAACTACCCTACCATTAACTGGAAAAACTACTCATGTACCAACTCTTTTGCTCAATGTTTTCTGCAAATCATCAATTCCAATGCCTTAGATTAACTTATCCACACCCCCACCAGGGGCAGCAATATCCTAGACCTGGTCATCACCAATATGGTTGACCGGTGTTCCACACCGGAGGTCAGCTCCTTGTTGGTCAGATCCGACCACAAGCTAATCACCCTAGACATCCACATCCCGCTCCCACCCCCCATTAGGAAAACAACTGTAAAAAATTTGCCAAAGCCAACTTCACGCTTCTTTAGACAGAAATGGCAAACTTCACGACACCCATGCAGATGGACAACAGAGGTATGACTGCTGATTCCTACACAAATGCACTTTATAAGCACTTACACAAGTGCATGGATCGTGCTATCCCTAACAAAACCAAGATGCTATCCTCCAAAAAAAGGAAGCCAATCTGGTGGTCTTCTGCCATAAACAAACTCTACAACAGAAGAAAGAAACTGTTGCAAAAAAGAGTAAAATCCAACGACTGGAGGAACTCCATGGTCAGCCTCAGTAAGAAGCTGAGATCCCTCATAAAATACTCCAAAGCTAGTTATGGAAACAAAATTGTCACGGATTCTAAAGACAGCCACAAAGCATTTTATAGCTATGTCAAGAATCCCAATGGCAACACTCAGATCTGCTCTGAGTTACAGCATAATGGCACTAAATATACAGAACCAACTGATACTGCCAACATTCTGGAAGATAGGTTCAGTGCTAACTTTACCCCCCTCTCACCCCCTAAAGGGCCCATCTTTATACCGGAAGAATGCAAAGTTCCTGTAATCACGGATGCACAGGTAAAAACCTCACTCTCCAAAGCCAAGAACACAGCATCCATGGGACCTGACAACATTCCAGGCTGCCTTCTACATGAACTACAGAATGAACTGACACCCCACCTAAGTACCATGTGCAATCATAGCCTCACCTTAGGTTTTGTGCCCATTGAATGGCGCACCGCGACAGTTATCCCACTCCACAAAAGGGGGGCCACAACAGACCCCGGGAACTACCGCCCCATTAGCCTGACGAGCCTGGTCTGCAAGGCCATGGAACATATCATCATGGAACTCAAACAAAGACAGTGGAGATCTCCAAACTCTGGACCCCACACAGTTTGGGTTTGTGAAAGGCAGATCATGTCTCCTAAACCTGATAGACTTCTTTGAAGTAGTCACCAAAGCCATAGATGAGGGTAAGGTGGTTCACACAGCCTATCTAGATCTCACCAAGGCGTTCAACACCACCCCCCACTCTGGAATTATAGATAAACTCACTAAACTAGGTATAAATCCCTATGTCACAAGATGGGTTGCCAACTGGCTTACTGACAGAACCCACACTGTGAAAGTACCAGACTCCAAATCAGACTTCAGACCAGTGACAAGTGGAGTACCACAGGGTTAAGTCCTGGGTCCTCTCCTGTTTGGTATCTACTTCTCTGAAGTACAGGCTAACACAGAAGGTCTTTGGCTAACTAAATTCGCAGATGGCTGCAAACTAGGAGCCATAATCGAAACTCCTAATGATGTGGACATCCTACAAAAGGGCCTCACTGAGACAGATGCCTCGTCATCCCCTTTGGTAAAAACTCTGTACCCATGAACTACCACATAGGCGGTAGTCTACTTAACACCGAAAGTGTGATAAGAGACCTTGGGACACAGGTGGACAGTAGTCTCTCCTTTGATAATCACATTGCCACAGTGGTCAGGAAATCCTTCTACATGGCACACCTCATCACAAAAGGTTTCTCATCCAGAAAAAAAGAGGTTATTGTTCCCCTCTACTCATCACTCATTAGACCCATTATAGACTACAACGCCCCTTTTGGTATGTACCTCACAAGACTCTACAACTGGGAAGGCCACAAAAATACCTCACAAAGAGGATTACTGGCCTCAAACAGATGCCTTATGCAGACCGTCTCAAAAAACTCCAGCTTTACTCCGTCGCATATCGCCTACTCAGAGGCGATCTCTGCCTAACATACAAAGCTATGTCAAACCCAGAGCTACTGGACATGCTCCACTTAAAGAAATCCCAATCCCTCCGAGCTACATGCTCTAGGGACCTAAACCTTGTCACCACAATAAACAGAACATGCAGGAGGGATAGATTCCTGTCCCAGAGACTTCCCATACTCTGGAACAGACTACCTATCTATGTCAAACAGAGCTCCTCATT
Organism: Protopterus annectens; assembly: GCF_019279795.1. NCBI lineage: Eukaryota > Metazoa > Chordata > Ceratodontiformes > Protopteridae > Protopterus > Protopterus annectens. The sequence continues at coordinate 3,494,861 of NC_056734.1, read as the reverse complement.
AGCACTCTTCAAGAAAAATCTTGATGACTGGATGGGTAATAGGAAATTCATCCCGGGGATCACTTCTGTGGTTCTGCTTGACAGGGTCACAGGAAAATAATTTTCTTGGGTGGCGAAAGCCAGGGTACCTTTTTGGCTAGGCTTGTATAGGCCCTAGGGCCAAATAGACTAGTACCTACCTATGAACACATTTTGGGGCCAGTCAATCACTCCAAAACTGTAAGTTAGGAAAGGAAGAGCAAATTGATTTATAGCTTAGATTTTATTCCTAGAAGAAGTGCTATTTACAGAATTAATTTAAGTCTTCTGAAGTATGCCTGAGTTTTATTCACATTTGTTTGTTTTATTGTTGATGCTTCATCAATTCCCAAATACTTGTACACTCCTCCTTGCTTAAGTTCTTTTATATCACATCCTTGTCCCAAACTGTTTTCCTGGCATTGCAGTTTTCCTGCTTTAAAGGTTGCTTTTGCACATTTATCAAGACCAAATGACATTCTTATATCATCTGAAAAGGTTTTGACAAATTGCAGTATGCTTTCAGTTCCTCATCTGATGAGCTATACAGTTTTAAATCATCAACAAAGAGAAGGTGAGAAGTCTTTACACTTTGGGACTAGAAAAATGCTGCAGTAAAACTCTAATCATCCTTCAGCAATAGGAATTCTCTACACCCCTTTGAACAGTGCAGTCTAAGCCTGTCCCATCCCAAGATGTCTGCTGAAATTATTATTAGAAGACCTTTTTGGGAGAGGAATGATAAATAATACATAATGATAAAATGCAAGTCCAAAAACATTATAGAACATGTAGCACCACAACTGTGCTCAGATATTGGGAAATAAGATAAACTTGTTTAGGGCTTCTCTAGAGTTAGACCAGAGTGTAACAGTTAGGGATGCTTAAAAGTTGATTATGCACACCAAAGCACTATTATGATTGGTTCGAGCTAGGGATGGGTGCTGTCTGGCAAAGGATTGGTGATGTAAGGAAAAACAGCCTTTAAGACCTGTTAGAACTTCACTCTTCCACACTTAAACACAAAATGTGACAGAATAAAGTGTAGAACAGCTTTTAAAAGTTGTTTTAACTTCTGCCAGAGGGGCAATTAATTTCTGCATGCTGTCTCTCTCAAATGTCCCTAATTTATCTTCCTATAATGGCAGCTTTAGCACAGAGTAAAGGCTGTGAGTTGAAGTTCCAGGAGTACAAAGTTTGGTTCCCTCAGCCCTCATCTGCCTACTGTGTGACCTTGAGCAAGTCACTTGACCAGAAAGTGCTCCTATGTCACCCTCTGAAAAGGGACCTTATGGCCAGATGGCCTACTTAGTTAAGAAATTATTATTATTATTATTATCACCTTTCCCCTCTTAAAAGTATCCAATTTTCAGGTAAATCAATCAGTAATGCCAGGGTTTCTTACAGAAAACATCATGAAATCTACTCAATCACATTCTACTTCACATTTTCTCATTAAAAACATTGTAATATGATTATACATGGTGTTGTTTTTGTCTTGCATTTTAATTAGTAGAGTGGAATTTTAAAGTTTTTAATTACTTACTCAAGGTCAATGCAACAGTAAGCATCCTCAGCTCACTAACCTTAAGCAAGGAAGGCAGTCATCATGGTTTTCACCGACTTCCCCATGTGATCTTCAAGCGTGTGCCACTTCCCCATCCCCAAAGAGAGGCAAGTAGGCAGCACCCTTTCACTCCTGTCCTCTCTACCTGGCTCTTCCAGTGCCAATGCCGCCACTTAAACCTAATCGTAGTAAGCACGCTTTCCCTCAGCACCACCAAGCCAGGCACAAAATTCAAGAATATGTGCAGTTAAGTCCAAGACTTTGCAGCAATCTAGGATTTGAGTTCTCCCACTTACATTTGTCTACTGTGCGACTCTGAGCAAGTCGTTTAACCAGGCCTTGGTTCTATGTTACTCCTAATGGTCTCTTGTGCCTGGTGGACTCACCTGGGTGGGGGGTATAGACTGTGCAAAGACAAATGCATGAACTTCACAATCTTATAAGATTTTTCTACTACTGAATGTATCATCATCATCGTCATCATCAACCTCTCTTTCCTCCATTTCTACATAGGGCTGGGGATGTGTCAACTACTGCCACATCTTTTCATTCACAGACACTCTCCTACCTTCTTCTGCAATAATTTCTGACTTATTAGAGCTACTCCCACACAAACCATCCATCTCTTGCTGTGTCTTCACTGCTCAAGTTCCTGTACTATACAGACGTACTGCTCACACCATTGTTTTTTACACTTTACTCTTCAGCTTCATTGGCATTCTTTTGTCATATACCACACCTGACAATCTGTGCCAGACTGCTGCAGCACCACTGATTCTAGCTGTGACATCCTCATTCAGACTTCCATTTGCAAAGTGAAATATCCATTACCTTCCTCCCCTAATAAGCCTGTTGGCATTTTAGTGGAGAGAATTACAACTATGAATTGTTAAATGAACTTTTTTCCCTTGTAGTCTTAGGGTCCTTAAGGTTGAGTCTCATCTTACTGGCTTACTGGACAACTCCAAGCATGACTTACTCAGACAGAGTTTCTAGGTTGCTCCTGAAAAGAAGCAACTTTGCCTAAAAAACTGTGTTGTACATTTTCATTCCTCTTCAACCGATAGGTTTGGATCTGACTCTGACTCGGCTGCTTCTACCAGATCCTCGGATCTAAAACTCAAGCTCCTCCTTTTATCCATAATACCCTGCATACCTAACATACCTCAGATTGAACTCAATTTGAACTCAGTTTGCTGCCCCTAGATATAAAGGGACCAGATCTTAGAGAAATGTATAAAGATAGAATAAGAAAAAGGAGCTGTACCTCACACAGGGTTCCTGAGAGAGCTGTTACGACTTTCCAGAAGCAAAGGGATGGGGCAGATGGGCAGGAAATTGGGGATAAATGAAAATGGACACCACAGCTGGAATGTTATGGGGTGTGCATGGATGTTGTCCTTTTCTTTCATTCCTCAACTGATGGGAAAGAGCTCCCCAGCTACTCAATCCTTGGCTGGCTTCATGGAAGGATATTCCAGAGTACTGCAGAGCCAAAAGCAGCTCTATTCCAGGAAACTAAATGCGATTTGTAGTGAGCAATAGAAGTGTGACAATTAGTCCATGTTGCAGCTGCACAAATGTCATCCATGGAAGCCCTTGAACAAAAAGATGATGAGACTGTCAAAGACCTTGTGGAACTAGCTCGAGGAGCCTTAAGTAATGATAATCCTCTGACTATAAACAAAGGAGATATCAGTTAATTTGGCCAGTGTAACTTTCCAAACTGGCTTGCCCAATTTGTTAGGAGAGAAGGAAACAAACAACTGATCAGTTTTCCTGAAATCTTTGGTTCTATAGAGGTAAAAGTGAAGTTGTCTATGCAGATCCAGAAGATGGAGCATGTACTTCCCTTATTCGAAAAGTTTGGGAAGAAAACCAAGAGGTTAATGACCTGGGTTAAATGTTGAACTCAGAAGCTACCTTAAGCAAAAAAGATGGGTTGGTCTGCAAGGACAGCCTGTCTTTGTGGAAAAACAGGTATGGGGATTTGGAACATAGAGCCTGGAATTTGGAAATTCATCTAGCTGATGTGAGAGTGACCATAAACATGATTTTCCCAAGACAGAAATTTTAGAGCTGGCCAGGCTGAAGACTTTCCCAAGATAGAAATTTAGAGCCAGCCAGGCTGAAGACTCAAAGTGAGTTTGGGTAAGGGCCTGAAGTGCAACAGTTAAATCCCAGGGAGGAGAAGAATCCTTTAATGGAGGTCTAAAGTAAAAAGGCTCCTTTGAGGAAAGCTTTACATAAGGTAGAGCTATTTTTGCCTATGTGGAAGTCTGAAATGGCAACCAAATGAGCCTTAATAGTAAAAAAGCTAGCTCCTTCATTGAAAAATGAAGCTAAAACATTCATGTATAAATGGTACAGGGGCAAGAAAAGGGGTCCAGATCCCTGTCAAGGGCTCAGAATACAAATTTTTTCCATTTACTTTTGTAAATCCTTCTAGTAGAAAATTTTTGAGAAAATAAAATATGACAAACTGGGGAGGAGAGCCTGGGCTGTCTAGCAATCAATGGAACTTGAAAACCATGCTGTCAGTTTGAGGTCTGTTCTGTCTGGATGAGTCATCCCAGTCAGTTGAGACAAGAGTTCTGTATTCAGATCCAGTATCCAAGGCAGATGTAGGATGTGAAGCCAGAAGAAGGGAAATCAAATTTGATGAAGCCAAAACGGGGCAATGAGGATAACTGTACTCTTCAACTGGAATGCCTTCTGTAGAAATTTGGGGATAAGAGGTAAATGTGGGTATGCATAAAGGTGATGGGAGGACAAAATTGTGGACTACAGGACATCTCAGTGACTCCCCTGTTGTGGGGATCAGGGTAAAGAAAGTACAGTTGTGTACCTACCATAAATGTAGATGTTAGAGTGTATTCACCGTTGCAGTCATTACACTTGGGTTATCCTGCTGGCAGGCTACCCGCAGTCGGCCTGAATTCCAAATTCCTGGTCCGGCGTCGGTTGCTGTTGCCTCTTCCCTTATGTCAGTGCGCCAGGGGTATATAAGATGCAGCCGATGCCATTTTCTTCAGTTTTTCTTGCCCCAGATGTCAGGCGCCCCCAAGAAGGTAGGCAATACACATTGCTTATAAAAAAAACATACAGTAAAATAAACAATACCTTCATCTACAAGCAAATACACCACATAGGTTGTACAGGATAGAGAAGTACAGATAGGTCCCAGCAAAGAAAGGGGGATGGTGGGTGGGTAACCTGGACTGCAACAGTGAATACACTCTAACATCTGCATTTATGGTAGGTACACAACTGTACTATGTTCATCGTGTTTCACTGTTGCAGTCATTACACTTGGGTTGAATCCCAAAACTGAGGTAGGCGGCTGGGTCTAAATAGGATTAGGAGTGGCTATGATGTCCTGCAGAACTGCAGTGGCAAAGTCTGCTCTGGATTTAGAGTAAAGAGGTAAGTGATAATGCTTGGTAAAGGTGTGCACTGAACTCCAAGTTGCAGCCTCCAAAATTTCCTTGGTTGGTACTCCTCTGAGAAAGGCTGCTGTGCATAGCAGAAACGAATGCAGTGTCCTATCCATTTTGAAATAGTCTGCTTTGAGATAGCTTTTCCTTGTGATCCCGCAGCATATGCTACAAACAGTTGCAGTTTTTCTGAAAGCTTTGGTTTTGTCCAAGTAGAAGCGTAGCTGCCTGTGTATGTCCAAAGAGTGCAGAAGTCTCTCCCCTTTATTTTGGGGGTTTGGATAAAATGTTGGCAAGTGAATGGTTTGGTTAAGAGCCACACTGGATACTACCTTTGGCATACATGTTGGGTTTGTCCTTAAAGAAACCCTGTCCAGATGAAAAATGATAAAAGGTCCCACTGCCATCAATGCCTGTAACTCTGAGACTCTTCTTGTTGAGGTTACTGCTAGGAGCAGAGCATTTTTCCATGATAAGAATTTAATATCAGCTGTATTGGCTGGCTCAAAAGGAGGCAGTGTGAGCTTTTCTAAGAAAAAGTTGAGGTCCCATGTAGGTATCGGTGCTCTCCTTGGGGGTCTTATGTTTTTTGCCCCTCTGAGGTACTGTCTTAGCAGTGGATGAGAGAAAATCGGAGGTTCCTTATTGTAATGAGCTGAAATGGTTGACACATGGATCTTAATTGATGAGAAGGATAGGCCTTTGTCCAGCATCTCAGTTAGGTATTGTAAAATGTGAGGAATATTTGGGACAAGTGGTTCAAGTCCTTGTGCCTGGTTCCAAGCACAGAATCTCTTCCATTTTTCTGCATAAGACTTCCTGGTGCTGGGCCTCCTGGCTTCCAAAATGACATCCATAACAGCTTTAGAGATAGGTATGTTCTGAGTGGCTATATTATCTGCTATGCAGCCAGATTTTAAGGTTCTGAGTTGGCTGTGCAGTATCTGGTTGTTTTGCGGAGTCAGAAGATGAGGAATTTGAGGTAAAGTCCAGGCTGGGCCTTGAGACAAGCTCTTTAGGATTGGGTACCAGTGCTGGTGTGGCCAAGTCTGGGGCAATCAGAATAATTTTTGGCTTCTCTTGTCTGACTTTTAGGAGTACCTTGGGAAGGGCAGGTAGTGGTGGAAAGGCATAGACTGTTAGGGTTTTCCAGCTGAATGATAGAGCATCCACTTTCCATGCTTGTGAGTGATAAGTCCTTGTGCATTCTGTAGCTGGCAGTTGTGAGGGAAGGCAAAAAGATCTATGTCCGGGCATCCTCATTTCCCTGTTATCATGCTGAAGACCTGTGGATTTAGTTTCCACTCGTGAGGGTCCATGAGGTTTCTGCTTAGTTCGTCTGCCAGAGTATTTTTCTTTCCTGGCAGGAATTGTGCCTGTAGATGTACTTGGTAGGTCAGTGCTGTGTTCCACAAAGTCATGGCTTGCCTGCAGAGGGGGTAGGGAATGTATGCCCCCTTGCTTGTTTTATGTACCACATAACTGTAGTATTGTCCGTCTTTAGTAATAATTGTCCTAGGTGTAGTAGATCCTTGAAGGCTGTCAGGGCATTCTGTACAGCTAGCATCTCTTTTGAATTGATGTGAAGATGCATTTGGTCCACGGGCCACGTGCCCTGAATACATTTTCCTGCCATGTGTGCCCCCCAGGCATAATCCGATGCATCTATTATTGTCTGCCTGGCTGTGGGTAAAGTGAAAGGCTGTCCCTTGTTGCGGTGACAGGCCAGTGACCACCATCGAAACTCCTGTTGCAGGCAGGGAATAAGATTTATTGTTTCTAGGCTGTGGCAATGTTGAGTCCAAACACTTTTTAGATACCATTGTAGCTTCCTCATATGCAGTCTTGCATATGAAATTAGCAGAATGCAGGATGCCATGAAGCCCAAAGCCTGCAGAATTTTTTCTTGCAGGTAGCTGGGTCTTTGCTGCCATCATTTGAAAGTAATGAGTCAGTTGCCTTTGCTTGTCTGGCGTGAGATAAGCCATCTGGGCAGTTGCATTTAAGCATGCACCCAGAAATATTATCTCTTGAGAGGGCACTAGTTTTGATTTCTTTTCGTTTACTGTGTACCCTAGGCAAATTAGTAATCTTTTTACAAATGCCAGATGCTTTAGTAGAATGTCCTTGCTCTCTGCTTGAATAATGCAGTCGTCCAAGTAGGGATACATTTGAATTCCTTTTTGTCTGCAAAATGCAATTACTGGTGCCAGGCATTTTGTGAAGACCCTGGGCGCAGTAGATAAGCCAAAGGGCAGTGCAGAGAATTGGTAATGCATTGAGCCAGCTATGAATCTGAGGCATCTTCTGCAAGACTGTCTGATTGGGACATGCAGGTATGCCTCTTTGAGGTCCAAAGTAACTAGCCAAGCCTTCTTGCCCAGCATCAGTAGACGTTGCTGTAGTGTCAACATTTTGAATTTTGGAACATCCAGGAAAGTATTTATTTTGTTATTTTATTTATTTTTGTATTTATTTAGCATTTGTTGACCGGGAAAGCCCGACTAGGTTCCACAGATCCTGTTTTTCAGTGGAGGCCCGGGGAGAAATGCTCCAGAAGCATGTTTTTAGAATGTGGGAGGAAACCGGAGTACCCGGAGGAAACCCACGTGAACGCAGGAAGAACATGCAAACTCCACACAGAAGGCACCCCAGCCAAGAATCGAACCGGAGAACCTCTTGCTGTGAGGCAACAGCATTAACCGCTGCACCAAAATTTGTTTTTGTGCCTCTGCCCATTGGTTTTGTGGCAGGTCTGGCATACCTTTTGACCTTGGCAGGGTGTGAAAGTGGAACTTGTAACCCTGAGAAACAATATTCAGTACCCATTTGTCCTGGGTGATCACGTGTCAATTTTGTGAGAAGAGTGCTAGTTTTCCCCCTAAGGGTGCTGTCAAAAGGTAAGTGCTTGGCTTTAGTAGAGGGAAGTCATTGAGACTGTTTCCTATAAGGTTGTGATTTGTCTTCTCCACCTTTGGGGGCTGCAGCACCCCATTGTTTAGGTCAGTATGAGCCTTGGGGCTGAGATCTGCCTCTTGGGCGTCTGTATCTGCCTCTTTGTGGCCTAACACTGGAGAGAACCGATTTTTAGAAGGCCAGTTCCTGCTAAATCTAGGTGGCTGTACCTGTAAGAAATCCTTTACTGTCTGCATTGACTTTGCTTTATCCTCCATTTTCAACACCTCTTCTGCCTTAACACCAAACAAAGTATCATGCTGTAATGGAGCATCCAATAATTTTGCTTTAACATGATCAGGTAAACTTTGTTCTTTTAACCAAGCATGCCTTCGAATGACAGAGCCTGTAACTGCGGCTCTGCAAGAAGCCTCTAATGAATCAAAATCACATTGCAGAGTATGCTTTCCTACTTGTTCAGCTGCATGCAATAATTCCTGCATTTCCTTATTGTCAGGGCCTTCTGAGCTTATAAGCATTTTCTGTTTTAGCAAAGACATTAGATATTGTTGATATTTAAGCATGTGAAACTGGCAGTTTAAAGCCCTTACAGCTAAAGTAGCAGAAGTGTAAACTTTCTTCTTCCATCTATCCAGTGCTCTAGAATCCTTATCAGAGGGAACAGTGTTTTTTTACAGTGGAAGCCTTGACCCCTTTGGGACCCTGAGAAATTGTTTCTGGGTCAGCAGCAGGGTTTTTATAAAGAAATTTATGAGAGTCTGGGACCCTGTAGTACCTATCTGGCTTGACTGATGCAGGAGGTAATGAATCTGGAGACAAACTGGATTCAGAAAAAACATCAACAACAATATATAGTACAGGGGGGATAGCAAGGGGCCTGTGCTGAGGCAGTAAAAGAAAATCTCTGAGCCTTTTCTTGGATTCTGAATAATCCTGGCTCTCCCAATGGAAATGCTCCCTCATGGTGTGCAGGGGTTCCCCAAAAGAATAATCCTCAGGAGGAGAGGCTGAAGGGATAGATTCTTCAGCATCAAAGTCCTCATAGGGAGGAAGAGAATATTCTTGTTCTGAAGAGGAATCAGAGGAAATAGAAACCTGGTCAGAGGAGTCATAGTCAGTGTCTTGCCTAGGCCTTTTATCAGGAGGGGGATGGGAACCCCTGATCAAAGTAATTAGGTCCTCGGCCATCTTAAGCATCTGTTTCTTTGGCATGGATGACTGTCCAGGAGAATGCTGTACTTGCTTCTTTGTCTTTAATGGTGTTTTAGCCTTTGCTTTAGCTGCTGAAGTGGACTTAATAGTAAGCTGTGAAGGTCTGAAGACACCCTCAGAAGCCGATGCCTGCTCAGCGGCTCCGGACCCATCTGAGGGAATAGTTTCCGTAGGCCCAATACCTTGAGTTTCCAGAGGCCTAGTTGTCTCCATGTGAGAGTCGGAGGCGGCCTGTGGCTCTGAGGCAGTGGGTGTCCGGGGCTGCGAAAGCGCCTCACTGAGAACCGGCGACTGGCCTAGAAGAGGCTTCGTCATCGGTTTTGGACCTCAGATGCCTGTCCTTTTCTTTGTCTTTGCGTTTTTTATGAATTCCAGTCGTTGGTTGTTCCGACGGCATTATGTAGTTAAACCTTAGGCCAAAGTAATGTAAAGCAAAATCAAACAGACGCTTAATAGTGCGTTGGTTGAATCTAGCACAAAACCGACAACTAGCATCGTCGTGGTCAGGGCCTAGGCAAGGAATACAGTAAGACTGAAAATCCTTATGAGATATTTGCTTCCCACAAGAAATACAATTAACTTTTACTGACATCGGTCTGGAGCAAGAAAAAGTTTCCCCAACGGGGTACTTAGCTTTATTGAAGACTTTGGTTCTGAAATTCAATTTCGAAACTCTCAGGAGTCTGCCAACCGGCACTTGTGAACTGCTTTTGCTTCGGGCACCACGTGGCAAGAAAGACTGAAGAAAATGGCATCGGCTGCATCTTATATACCCCTGGCACACTGACGTCAGGGAAGAGGCGACAGCAACAGACGCCGGATCAGGACTTTGGAATTCAGGCCAACTGCGGGTAGCCTGCCAGCAGGATAACCCAAGTGTAATGACTGCAACAGTGAAACACAATGAACATCCTGCTGCACTTCTTGCTGAGTGTAGATGCAAACAGGTTGTAACATGGCCGGCACTCACTGATGGAAAATTCTCATTACTTTCGCAATGACAGACCACTCGTGAGGAATCAGAATGGACCTGCTTATTTTGTCCACAATCATTGTTTGCATGCTTGTGTGATCTTGACTGGAGCAGTAAAAGGTTTCTGAAGAATGGACCACTGAGTTGACAGGGTCCGTTAAAGTATTACTATGTGAAACCGGGCCAGAGGAATGAGGGTGGTAGTGCCATGAATCCTAAAGCTTGTAAAATTAGCCATGCTGGGAAAAGCAGAATTTTGTATTACTTTCCTGACCTGAAATCTGAGAGTCTGGATTTGAGTTGGAGGGAGGGAGGCTATCTGACTGACCATGTCCATCTGAGAACTTATGAACTCTAGACTCTGGGTAGGTGTGAGTTGTGATTTGCTGTAATTGACTGTGATGGCTAGATGGAGACGCAGCTGGAACAAGTAGTCCCTTGCCCGTAAAAGTAGATGTCTGGTTGGGGTAGTTAAGAGACAGTCATTTATGTAAAGAAACTCTTGGAATACCAGCACTCTCAAGTGAGCCGCTACCACTGTCATGCATTTGGTTAAACACCAAGGGGGTTGTGGTAAGACCAAAGTTCAGTGCTCTGAACTGGTAATGACTGGCTCCCAGGTGGAAGTGCAGTTATCTTGTGAATGCCTGTTCATTTTGATATGCTAGTTACACATCCTGAAGATCTATCTAACACATTCAATTATCCTTTCACAGCAAAAGCAAAATGGACTGAACTGGGACCATCCAGAACCTTGAATATTGTACAAACTGATTTAGTCTGCTGAGATCCAATACTGGTCTCAAGTCCCCTGTGTTTTTCTGGCACCAAGAATCATCATGAATAGATCCCCATACCCCCCCTGGTCTGGGGGAACCTCCTGGATGACTCTTTGTAGAAGCTTTTTATTTCTAATGTTGTGGCTGCCCACTGACTGAATGGAACATCAGGGATTCTTTTCATTCCCGTAGGAAGGATTTGGGAAAATGGTATGATATAATCTCTGGATACAATTCTCTGCCCCCAGGAATCTTTTGTTATAGATAGTCAGGATCTTTGGTACAGAGACAAATGCCCCCTCAACTACCTCTAGAGGGTAAAAATTGGGCCTCCCTTCAGGAGCACTGGTAATGCTCGTCAGAGAAGGAATCCCATACACCCTGGTTGTGCTGGCCACCTCTGCCGCGGGGATGCAGTCTTCTTCGAGTTTCCCCCTCTGCCGCTGGGGAAACTGTCTCCACGTGAGTCTTGAAAAGGACACTGGGATTTACAAAACCACATTTTTCTACCTCCCCACTGATTCCTGGATAAAGGTCTTTTTGGAGTAGAAAAAAATGTGCTCACAGCAGACAGGGTCTTTCCCTCTTGCTCACATGTGCAGTGTGTGTCCTTTACTTTGGGGACAAATAAGAAAGAACCGTCAAAGGGAGTATTGAGGGCTCTACAAAAATCACATCCAGCATGTCTACACCTACCGCTCATGAGGTACCTTCAGCTACATGGGAGATCAGCCTCATGGACGCATTAGAAATCAAATGGAGGGTGGCCAGTTGTGAGGAGACTATTTTGATCCTTGGAAGACATGGACCCAGACATGTACCCAGAAACAGAGTTGGAAATTAGCAAATCTCTGTAATCTTGTAAAATGTGCCAGGTAGTTCAGCAAATGAAAGGCAAATGTTACTGAAGCATAAATGCACTTACCAAATCTGTCCGAGGCCCTGGACTCCTTGTTATGAGGATGGATAGAACAGCTCTGTTCCTCAAGTTCTTTAATGGTGGCTACCTCCACAACTATTAACTAGGACCCGCTTGCTCCAGTGTGCCATAACATTTTTTCAGGACATTTAGGGATCAGCTCTACAGTACCTGGTTTCTTCCAGGCCCGGTGAGAAAGAAGTTTGACAGCTGAGGGAATCGCCCAAGAAGTGGCCGGGCCAGGCCCAAAAGCCCCCAGGAACATTAATTCTTCCTGGGAAGGACTATTGGAGGACTAGCACCCTTTCTATCTTAAAAGTTCTAGAATGTCTCCAAATGAGCCTTTTTCTGGTGGAGATTTGGGGAGCCCTCTCCCTTCAATGAAATGTGTCCTCAGGAATATTTTCCTGGCAGGAATATAGGTGTTCCCTTTTACATGTCCTCTTCTGAAGGACATCCTCAGTGAGGTAGTCTGGGAAAGTATCACTAGAGATGAGGATGCCCTGAGGGACTGACTAGAGACTTGATCAGACTGTCTGTCCCATTGGAATGGATGAACGAGGCTCAGAGCCGAGAAGTGAAGGAGGTACAGTTGTGTGATCAGAGGATAACAGGGATGTCCTTTCTCTAGATAAAGAGAATGCTCTCTCCACAACCTCAAAGGCAGACTACCTGAAAGAAATGGCAAAGGAGCATACAATTCTAGAGTTGTGGGCTCCTGCAACCCCACAAGAAATGCATTTGTGGAAGGAGTCAGACTAAAGCTGTCCAACACCGAAGCCCTGAGGGGCAGAGATGCCTCTAATAGCTTTGAATCAATCCCGACACCCCAGATCCAGTTTCAACACTTTGTTAGAACAATGCTATGACATAACTGCAATCTAATCAACTCAACTTATCACCAAGCAGTAAAAAAGGCCAGAACCTTAACTACTTAAGTGAAACTAACACATATTCTCCTATACCAGCCAGAAAAACAACCAGCTTTAGTCTCGCCTCATGCAGTAGTATTCTCCTAGTCATTCACTACGTTCAGTGGACAAAATCCTTAGTCTTACAAAATTCAACAACACTTCAGGTGGTGCACTATTCCCAACTCTATAGCAAAACTCAGCATCCAGACATCCAACAACTCAGCTTACATAAAAGTATTTTAAACGGCTAAAATACCATTCTTCAACAAAGCTGAAACTGCAAATGGTCATCCACAAACTACTCCACTGCCATCACTTAAACTACAACACAAAGTAAACTACCACACCATGGTTCCCTATCCAACAAAATTCTAGTTCTCTGAATAAACCTGATGAACTTTCCTCTATTACTTCCCTCTTTCTCTCTAAATATAATACATTCCTATGTTTTGATAAAGGTTTCCTCAACTCACTTTGTAACCTATTAGCCCTTTCTCCCTCTAAAATTTCCCACATTAATAATCGCCTAATCACTCATTTCTATAAATTGCACACCTTCTCTTATACTTTACTAACCCCCAAACCCTAAGCACTCTAGAATCTATGATAAACTACACAATGCACTACTGTTGTCTCATTCTACTGCCACTGAAGCGTTACCCATCAGTATTTGCAATAATTAATCCAATGAAATACACTAGCTTTTTCTGTAATTATACATCTCCGACACCTCTACAGTGTAGTATACATGCTTTCTGTAAATATATTTTATTTTTTCAGGTGATGCATTTATTTGCCCTGTAGTGAAATATACATATTGTTTTATTTTATTGCGGTACTACAGTGTTATTGTGGAGCTTTTCTGCCTGGGCTTCAGCTAAAAATGGCAGCCTGCCTAATCAGACTTTACTGGCAAACTTAAGCCAATAAATAAATAGATGAACAAACAGATTCACTGCTCAAGCAGCAGTGTTTGATAAGAGAATGAAAAAACAACCAAGTGGCTTTGTCGCAGATGACTGCAATGAAGAATATTCTTGAAGTGGACACTAAAAGCAGCTGCATAAGTGATGGAGCAGCATTTGGCTGCAATGATCAAGAAGCACTTGACTGTGTAATGACAAAATCTGATGATGCAGTAACCCAGCAACCTAGACAGGACCTGTTTCACAACAGCCAAGCCTACCTTAACCATAGGTACGAGCATGGACAGCTGGTATAGCCTGCTGAACACAGGCACCAATTCCAGATAACGACTGGATATGTGATGCATATCACTATTATAAAGGGGTATTCTTCCAGCCAAGAGAAGCCAACAAGGTGAATAGATTAGTGCAGGGATGGAGGTAACAAATGAACTATTACTAATGGTATAAATGCCAATTTTTATGTCACATTGGTTGAAAAATAACTTTTGCTGTTGGAGGTCACTGCAAAAGGTGGGAAGGACTCCTGTCCCTCCCAATGTTCAGTGACTCTAGAGTTATAATAAAGTACAGTTTTGTACCTACCATAAATGTAGATGTTCGAAGATCCACATTGCTGCAGTCCTGACACTTGGGTAGTCCGCTGTCCACGGTCGGCCCGAATATCAAAGTATAAGGCTGACGTCGGTCATGGCGCATTTAACTGACGTCAGGACGTCAGGGTACAAATGCGCATGACCGGCGTCATATCCTCAGTCTTTTCTTGCCCCAGATGTCAGAAGACCTTAAAAACAAAGGTCAAAACCAAAAGACAGTAAACAAATAACTAACCACCCTTGCACTAACCATATGTATAATACATATACAATATACAAAATATGTATAACCCAACCCACACAACCACCTCCAACTACAGAGGGGAAGGAGGGAGGGTAAATGGGACTGCAGCAATGTGGATCTTCGAACATCTACATTTATGGTAGGTACAAAACTGTACTATGTTCTTCATCTCACATTGCTGCAGTCCTGACACTTGGGTAGAATCCCAAAGCAGAGGTAAGGGAGGATGGCTAACTATAAGGAAGCAGGAGCTGCCAAAATGCCCTGCAAAACCGCAGTGGCAAAACCAGCCCTGGACTTAGAGTAAAGTGGCAGGTGATAATGCTTAGAGAAAGTATGCACAGAACTCCAAGTAGCTGCCTCCAAAATATCCTTGGTTGCCACTCCCCTCAAAAAAGCTGTTGAAGTGGCAGTAGCCCTAGTGGAATGAGGCCTAATCCCAGCTGGAACTTCCTTGCCATGATGGGAATAACAGAAAGCAATGCAAAACCCAATCCACTTAGAAATAGTTTGTTTTGACACAGGCTTGCCCTGAGAACTCAAAGCAAAAGAAACAAACAACTGCTGAGACTGCCTGAACCCTTTAGTTCTGTCCAAATAATAACGCAACTGCCTGTGTACATCCAAAGCGTGCAAAATCTTTTCCCCCTTATTTTGGGGATTTGCATAAAAAGTAGGCAAATGAATAGTCTGGTTTAGAGCCACACTAGAAACCACCTTAGGCATAAAGGAAGGATTAGTACGTAATGATACCCTATCCTTATGGAAAATCAAGAAAGGCTCAACTGCCATAAGGGCCTGTAATTCAGAAACCCGTCTTGCAGAGGTAATGGCCAACAAAAAAGCAGTCTTCCATGATAAATATTTCAACTCAGCAGTAGCTGCAGGCTCAAAAGGTTGTAGAGTGAGTTTCTCCAACACAAAATTGAGATCCCAAGCAGGAGTAGGAGCTCTTCTTGGGGGTCTTAAATTCTTTGCCCCTCTAAGAAATTGCTTGAACAAAGGATGAGAAAACAAAGGCGGGTCGCAATCATAGTGAGCTGAAATTGCTGCAGCATGAACTTTAATAGAAGAGAAAGACAAACCTTTGTCTAGTAACTCAGTAAGATATTGTAGAGCCACACACAAATTAGGCTCAGAAACATCAAAATCTTTTGCTGCACTCCAAAATAAAAATCTCTTCCATTTATCAGCGTACACTTTCCTGGTACTAGGCCTTCTAGCTTCCAAAATAACATTCAAAACTTGCTGAGGAAGTGGAGGCCCATTATGGTTCAAAACAGAATATGCCAGGCCGTTAGGTGCAGAGAGTGAAGCTTGACATTGAGCAAATGGCTGTCCACCTGTGACAACAGGTGTGGAATCGAAGGCAAAGGCCATGGAGGCATCCGTACTAGACTTCTTAGTAATGGGTACCAGTGCTGTCGAGGCCAATCTGGAGCTATTAAAATCATCCTTGGCTCGTCCTGTCTGACCTTCAGAAGTACCTTTGGGAGGAGAGGCAGAGGTGGAAAGGCATACACATGAAGATTGCTCCAATTGAAAGAAAGAGCATCCACTCTCCAAGCTGTGGGATGAAACCTTTTTGTGCAAAACTTTGGCAGCTGATGGTTCAGTGGAGAAGTGAACAGATCTATGTCTGGAGTTCCCCATGACACTGTCAATTCCTGAAATACATGAGGATCCAATTTCCACTCGTGGGGATCCATAATCCGTCTGCTCAACACATCTGCTAAGGAGTTCTGTGCTCCTGGCAGAAACCTTGCCTGAAGATTGAGCTGTAAACTGAGAGCAGTCTCCCACAAAATCATTGCTTGCCTGCATAGAGGATAAGAATCGTTCCCCTTGCTTGTTGATGTACCACATGACAGTTGTGTTGTCTGTTAGAATCAACACCTGTCCTGGAAGAAGGAATTCCTTGAAAGCTATTAATGCAAACTGGACTGCTAACATCTCCTTCATGTTGATATGTAGATGTTGTAGTCTGACAGGCCACTTGTTTTGTATCCACTTTCCATTTAGATGAGCTCCCCAAGCTTTGTCCGAGGCATCTGTCGTTAAAATCTGACTCGCCTCTGGCCGGGTCACAGAGAGTCCCTTGTTTAGGTGACATTCCTGAGCCCACCACAAAAATTCCTTCTGAATGCAAGGTATTATTTGAATGACAGTGTCCAGATCCTGGCAGTGCTGTGTCCATACATTTTTGAGATACCATTGTAGCTTCCTCATATGCAGTTTGGCATTGGGAAGCACCAGAATACAAGATGCCATGAACCCTAAGGCTTGAAGGACTGTCCTTGCAGTCAGCCCGGACTGATGAGATAGTTGACGGAAGTAAAGGGATAGACACTTTTGTTTGTCCGGGGTTAAAAAGGCCATCTGGGCTGCTGTATTCAGTCTCACACCCAGAAAGCACATGTCTTGAGAGGGTACTAGACTGGACTTTATTTCGTTCACAGAATACCCTAGGCATCTTAGCACTGCTATCACATATTCCAAATGATGAAGAAGCACTTCCCTTCCTTGAGCCAGAATTAGGCAGTCGTCCAAATAAGGATAGATCTGTATTCCTTTTAGTCTGAAGAAAGCTATCACTGGAGCCAGAACTTTCGTGAACACTCTGGGCAGTAGATAAGCCAAAGGGCAATGCAGAGAACTGATAGTGAGAAGTCCCAGCTCGAAACGCAGATACTTTCTGCAACTGAGTCTGATAGGAACATGAAGGTAAGCCTCCTTGAGATCTAAAGTTACCATCCAATGATCTTTGCCCAGCAGAGGTAAAAGCTGCTGCAACGTCAACATTTTGAACTTGGGAATGTCCAGATAAGTGTTGAGGATAGATAAATCCAAAATTGGTCTCCACGTGTTCCCCTTCTTTGGTACTAGGAACAGGCGAGAATAAAATCCTAGGCCCACTTCTGGCAGAGGGACCGGCTGTATGGCCCCTAGTTGGAGCAACAGAGAAACTTGTTTGTGAGCCTCTATTCTTTGTTGAGGAGGAACGTCTGGCATGCCTTTGAAAAGAGGCAAGGTATGGAAATAAAACCTGTAGCCGTGGTGTATGATATCCAATACCCATCTGTCCTGGGTAATTAAACTCCAATTTTCTCTGAAAAGTGCCAACCTTCCTCCCAAAGGTGCTGCCAGACGGGCAGGCTCTGGCAGCTGAAAAGGTAGGTCATTGGGTCTGCTTACGAAAGGACTGACCCCTGCCCTCACCTGAAGCCTGTGCAGGAGAACTCCCTGTCCTAGGCCTGAAAGAGCCCTGAGCTCTGCCCTTACCACGTCTAGATCTACCCCTAGAATGGGGATCATAAGAAGGATACGTCCACCCCTTAGTAGGCCAATTTCTACTAAACTTTGGAGGCTGGGCCTGAAAAAAATCTTTAACAGTCTGCATAGACTTAGCCTTGTCTTCCATTTTCTTCAAGACTGTCTCAACAGGAGAACCAAACAACACGTCAGATTGTAAAGGAGCATCTAAAATCCTTGTTTTAATATGTTCAGATAAATTCT
Organism: Protopterus annectens; assembly: GCF_019279795.1. Classification (NCBI taxonomy): domain Eukaryota; kingdom Metazoa; phylum Chordata; order Ceratodontiformes; family Protopteridae; genus Protopterus; species Protopterus annectens. The sequence goes on along the minus strand of NC_056734.1, from coordinate 3,476,844 downwards.
GATCCCTCAGCCAGGCGTGCCTGCGAAGAACAGTCCCAGTGGCAGCCACTCTAGACGAGGCCTGTACAGCATCAAAACCACATTGCAAAGAATGCTTACCCACCTGTTCAGAAACATGCACTAAATCTTGCAACTCTTTACAATCAATACCCACTGCCAGAGCATCAACCTTAGACTTCAATTGTGAAAGGAGATAGTTTTGGTATTTCAACATGTGAAACTGGCAATTCAGAGCCCTCATAGTAAGAGTGGAAGAAGTATAAACTTTCTTTCCCCATCTATCCAAGGCCCTAGCCTCCTTGTCTGTAGGAACCGGATTCTTAACAACAGAAGCCTTAACACCCTTAGGCCCCTGGCTAATGGTTTCTGGGTCTGCCCTAGGACTCTTAAAAAGATACTTATGAACCTCAGGCACCCTGTAATATCTATCCGGTTTAACAGGAGCAGGAGGCAAAGAATCAGGATTAAGAGAAGCCTCAGTAAAAACATCTTCTACTACATCCAAAACAGGAGGTATAGCCAAAGGCCTATGCTGGGGTAAAAACAGAAATTCCCTAAGCCGTTTCCTGGAATCAGAGAAGTCCTGACCCTCCCACTTAAAATGCTCCCTCATGGAATGAAGAGTTTCTGAAAAAGAAAAATCCTCAGGAGGAGTAGCAGAAGGAGTAGAATCATCCACATCAGAATCAGAATAAGGAGAATACTCCTGCAAGTCATCAGCCGAAGACTCTGAAACATCTGAAGGCTGCTCAAAACCCCCCAGCTCAGGCTCCACCCTAGGTCTCTTAACAGGAGGGGGCATAGAACCCCTAATCAAAGTAATTAAATCTTCTGCCATTTTAAGCATATGCTTCTTGGGCATAGTACCTGAAGAGCTAGGGGTAATACCAACTGAAGCTAAACCTGGCCTGCCCCTGGGAGAAGCCTTAGTAACAGAAGGAGAGGGCCTAACTACCTTAGGAAGGGAAGGGAGTATAGTAACTTGAGAAGCCCCCTCGGCCTGACTTGCCTCCTGAGAGGCCACATCTTGCAATAATAAAGTTTCACTCTGTGAACATAAAGAAATCTCCGGTGGAGCCACCGGCTCCACCGACACCTCCAAAGAACCGGCGTCCGGTACAGACTGTTCTTCTAGCCGAGGTTTAACTGTCTTGTCCTTGCGCTTCTTCGAGGCGCCGGAGCATCCGACGGCATTTTATAATTGCACCGCTTCCCAAAGACTAACCTAGCACAATCCAACCTTCTCTTTATAGTGCGTTTATTAAATCTAGCACAAGAGCGACAGCCAACAACGTCGTGCTCAGGCCCTAAGCAAGGAATACACAAAGTATGATAATCTCTATGCGGTATCTGTTTCCCACAAGAAACGCAATTATTAACTTTTTCTGACATCCGGTAAATGACTGAGGCAAGAAAAAACAAAAATATTCCCCAACGGGGTACTTAGCCAACTTTGAACTCGGTCTGAAACTTCTAAATAGAAAAATCTCAGAACGCCAACCGGCACTTGCAATGCTGCTTCTGCATCGGACCATGCGGCAAAAAAGACTGAGGATATGACGCCGGTCATGCGTATTTGTACCCTGACGTCCTGACGTCAGTTAAATGCGCCATGACCGACGTCAGCCTTATACTTTGATATTCGGGCCGACCGTGGACAGCGGACTACCCAAGTGTCAGGACTGCAGCAATGTGAGATGAAGAACATCTGGGGCTGAAAGAAGCACAGCCTCCCTTCCTATGCATGGGGATTGTAAAGCACTTTTACCACCCTCAACATTTTTTTAAATAAAATGTGGAGTCAATGTGTTTTTGATCAATTACCATAGATCTGTTTAAGGACAACTCCAAATCACTTATTTAAATATGTGGGTTGCTCCCAAGGAAAATGTAATTGCTGTGAAATACCAAGGTTACCTGTCAATAAGGGATCATCACTTCCAAGATTTCAGGAACAGAGGTAATATCAACTAGGAAATGGCACGTTCTAAAAGCTAAACCTTCAAATATGCCAAGCCAAATGGTTTGAAAGGGGAGCATGAACAGGCTTAAGAGTCAAGAACTTCAAGTTCCTAAAAGTCCATCAAATGAGAATGAAGTAAAACCTCTAAGAAACTGCCTGACAAGCCTGTATTAAGCCACAGTTCTGCCACTGATATGATCATACTGTGCCACTATACAAGAAACATGCACCACGACCATGAATAACTGAATTATCAAAATGGCTGCTCCAAAGTGGACCTCATTATCTGCAACACCTCCCCAAAGGATAGATTCTCATGAAGGAGAACTTGCAAAGACATTTAATTTCTGATGGTAGGAATATACAATCCTCAGAATCGCTGACTAAGACAAAGAAGCAAGTCTTCTTAGAAGATCATGACAGGTCTGCATTCCTTGACAAAATGCCATGGTTGTAGAGAACAATGGCTCAAAACCACAAGAGGATGGCATAATCTACTGGCCCCTGTTAACTTTATCTCATGAAAGATGCTCTCCTTCACCTATTTTGTCAGCTGTAAGCAGGCAAGTCCAATGTGGGGAACAGAACCATAAGAAAAGGTGAAGAGGAGTCTCAACTGGATGCAGTGAATGGAATCTATGCAATGCACCTTCATCTATAAGGACATTCTGCATAAGTACTTGCTGGGATAAAGGACTGGAGGTAATGGCTGCATGATCTCAATTCCAATCCACTGTGCCAGGCAGCCACCTCAATGCACAAATACTGTGATGTCCAATGATGTCAAGGTAGCCATCAGCTCCTTGTTAATGGAAAAATAAAACTAGAAGATCCAAATGAAACAACAAACAGTGGAGAGGAATAATAAGACAGACACTGCATGCTCACTCTACAGACCTTATGTTGTGCCTATCAATTTGACACATTATGTCCATACCACCATCCTCTAGATTGCTCTCATGGCAAGAAGAGTCCAAATCAAACCTAAGGCTGAAAGACGTGACAGGCCTCAAACATCTACTTTTTGCAATTGGAGTAAAAATTCAAGTAGCAGTGACAAGCAATGTCACGCTCCAACCAAAACAGTAAAAATATTTGGAAAGGTTAGAAAAGTAACCCACAGATTGCAACAAAGACTGGCTTATGCTTCTCAAACTCTGAATGTAGGTACTTTCCTATTAAAACCTGTATAGCATAAACTGATAGCAAGTAAAAAATGAGCAACCCAGAGTGCACATTATTACTCTTGAGGGTATGCCAGTGATGGCTTAAGGGGTACAGTTTTTCCCAACTTTGAACTTTAAGAAATATAAGCACCTAATGAGACAGAGGGGAAAAGGAGTTTTTAAATGATGTCCCACTGCAGATAATCCCTTAATGTTAGGGAACAGGTCTTTTGTTGCCACTTATAGGCAACAACTTCATTGCCATTAGTACTGCATCTTCAGTATGTACTCAATTAGCTTCAACTTTGTCCCCTCTTTCACTGCTGTCATTAACACCTTTCCTTGTTGATCATATCATTCTTCAAGTGTCTCTAAAACAAATCCTCTGTTTTAAGGACTACTATGCTCTCTATTTCTATCAGCAGTATGTTGGACGTGACAATGGCAGACCACTGACACTGCTTTGGTTAGCAGGCAAAACCTGAGAAGTCAATAATACAGGTCAAATTTTAGCCAGAATCCTTAAGCTTGTCACCAGGATGACAGATGAAGAAAACAGGCAAAATATTCAGGTAAAAGAGCAGTAGTGCTTTTATAGTATGCAGATATCCATCAGGGAGGAAATAATTTTCTCCATGTATTTTCACTTGCCCATCCTTAATACTACGCTTTCAAGATAATTAAAGCTTCTATGGCAAACATAACAAGACTGAAGCAGAAGTTTAAAAATCAAATCAGTTAATGTTTTTCTTTAATCATTCATCTACATTTTGGTGACCTGGTCATTCCAGTGGTAAAGAGTAACATCTTTGTGAAAAAATAATCCACTGAGCAACAGCAGTACCTTTTCATGGAAAACAAATTATGTAATGCAATACTTGGCACACTTCACCTATGACCATACCTAAACAGCAAGCACACAGCTTTCAATGCAAGTCTTTTCTCAGCATTCACTGTGCTACTACAGCATGGACGGCTCTCACTGGATGCTAGAACTTTCTAACACAACTGTGTTATTTTCTAAGAAAAAAAACAGCAGTCATAAGCTACAAGACAAACAACAGTATTTCAGGTCTTTCAAAAGACATGAAACTAATTATAGAAAGATTGGCTGCCCATGTTTATCTAAATGTTGATGAGTTATGTTTGAGCATGCATCTCCAGGTGGACCTAAATCATTGTAAAGGTATGGCTACATGAAAAAGAGAAACATCTAACAGATATACAGGCTGCGGTGGTACAGCAGTTACTGTTGTCGCCTCACAGCAAGAGGTTCTCCCATTCGATTCTCGGCTGGAGCGCCTTCTGTGTGGAGTCCGCATGTCCACCTCGTGGTCAAATGACGTTAAAGACATGCAGGTAGGAGTGTGCGTGAATGGGCGTGCCTTCTTTGAAGGTTGGGCATTGGGCTGGCAACTCGGCACCATAAAAATCCACTGCCAATCATTAGCAGACGGGAGTTCCGCTGTGGCGACCCCTAATTGGGAAAAGCCGAAAGACTTTTAACACATATAAAAAATTAACATGTTAAGATGCTATGTAGGAATGAAAGGCACACTTCACAGATGACAGGAGTACACTTTTACAGTTTGAATACCAACTACTTTGTATATGCATTTTTAATAATTGCAGTGTTCTTTGATGTATTAATTCATATGTATGATAGTGCAGCAAAGGATCCTGAAATAATACAGATCCTGAAATAATACAATCTAGAAACCTTATGTATAGGAGATTTTAATAGGCCAGCTCACTAATGCTCCTTACTTCTACTGCACACAAACATTTTACCTTCTTTGTTAATTATACTGTACGAGGGTGTACTTTTGGAAGGGTTAAATGATTTAGGGCTGAACATAGGAGGTACCATAACATTTTCACATTACATCAGCATTACAACTTGAAAGCAGTAGAAAATAATACTAGGATACAGATACTAAAATTTACCTTATTGGATCTCATGCCAGACCCTGCATCCTGCTTCACGTCTCTGACGTAGTCAATGTCCATCACAATGAACTCTTCCAACTGCCGTGGAAGGTACAGACTGTTGAAAGGGTAACGCCAGTATGTACTACCATCAACTTCAGCAACTACAATGAAGAGAAATGTGCCATGAACTATTGACTTGTTAAAAAGAATTTCAAGTTTTCTGTGTTGAAATGGTCTAATATGGAATGCCAAAAAAAGTGAATTCTGAGGCCAGTAAAAGCAGCCATGAAATACTGAATTTCAAAACAGCTTCAGCACCAAATATCACACTGTTGAATATGAAAAGCAGTGGTACTGTTAAAAAATAAAGTACTTAAGAAAAGTTGGCAAACACCTTAATTAGCTATTCTGCTGTGTCTGCACACACCCTTCTCCACTACTTGAATAGTGTTAACTCCATAACCTGGCCAGTTGAAAGGTTAATAAAAAAGGATAATGTAATTACATTCTAATACTATACCCTGCAATTTTCCTTTGCAAAATATACAAGGTAAAGACTGACACTTCAGGTTTTCATGCAACACATACTTCAGATGCAGTTCTGAATGATGCATCAGTAACACTACCACTACATTCATTCATCACAGTAATCTTAGAACTAACTAATTGTAGTAACAGCAAAATTAAAGCAAGTAAATTCACAGTCTACTGGAGCAAAATAAGACCAGTCAGGACAGTGTTTGTAAAATACCACAAAGAATCAAGAAGGCCTAGTTAAAATATAGTAAGAATGATAATATTAACTGTACATTAATTTCAGATACACCTATCAGTCCTCTACTGACCAAGCTCAGTGATTAGCGCAAATCAATCTGCAGACTTCTGTGAACATTTAATGGTTTTAATTTCTTCCCTTGCTGTTCTCAATTCCGCATCTGGAAAAATAATAAATGTATAAAACAGATCCCTGGAAAACAGGAAGTTTGTACTAAAAAGGGTGCTCCTCCATGGAGTTTATGAGGAAATCCCCCACCCCATACCAGACTCTGATGGAGACTCTCCAATGTGACCCATGAGAGCATATCTTTAACCAAAGTACAGACAGTACTCAATGCAAACTCACCAGTTCTTTAACCTGAAGAAATCAAAAAATCATCACATAAAACAATGCTCAGCATTATTCTGTGTATAGCTGGCACTGGCATCTGGCAACAAGCTCATGGTGACTTATGTATAGACATAGTTAAAAGTATAAAATGAGAGTGTTAAAGGAGGACTGGACTTATGTTATGCAACCCAATGTCTACTACTTGCATGTGATCAGTCATATATTGGCACTACTTTTATAGGATTTTCTGCACCAAGTATTCTGAACTAAGGAAATAAATATTCCAGCAAAACAGCAGGCAGATGAGAAAGGGGAGTAGATTGGGCAAGGATATTCTGCAAGACAACTCTCCTAACCCCAAACATACTGCTGAAGAGAAAGTCTTATCCAATACATTTAATGTGACCACAATACACAGGTACTTATTATTACACATGCAGATGACACACTGTGAAAGCAGGCTCGTGAACCTACCATGATTCTAGTGGCATAAGCTCAATGCATTAGCAAAAGACCAACCAGTTAGGTAGCAGCAGTGTGTGTACAACATTGACATTCAGCACGGTAGCTGAAAACACATTAATATGAGGTCTGGTCAGTCTCCCACTGCACGCGAAGGTGAGAGCCTAGATAAACAGAATGCTCCACAGAACATCACATGGAGTGCTATTAGATGGAGTAAATGACTTACACAGGCATCTACCATAACACCAGATCTACAAGTACTGAAATGAAATAAGAAGTTATGTACTCACCATAACGTTCCATCTGAGTAGGTAAACTTCATTTGTCTGCAACCTTTGGGAATCGGATCCGACCTCGAATCCGAGCCGGCAATCTTTCATAGCTTAGATCCGAGCTCCTAGCTCCTCCCCTTCACCCATAATCCCCTGCCAACCCTGACTGACCTCAGATCAAGTTTGCCCATAACCAATAAGGCTGAAAAAGGAAACTAACTACCTTCCTTAAAAGGGCAGAGTAAAACCTCTGGCCAAATAACATCCGAAGGTCAGAAGGATGGAGGGTGGGACGGTTGCAGACAAATGAAGTTTACCTACTCAGATGGAACGTTATGGTGAGTACATAACTTCTTAATCTTAAGTAGTTAAGTTCATTTGTCAGCAACCTTTGGGACAGAGTCCCCAGCTACCTGGACCTTGGGCGGCCTTCATGGAAGGATGTTCCGGAGCACTGCAGAGCCAAAGGATGCTCTCCCTCTGGAGATAATATCATGAAGGTATGAGGTGAAGCCCAAGTGGCTGCTGAACAAATATCATCCAGGGGTACTCTAGACCGAAAGGCAGCAGAAGTAGACATGGACCGAGTAGAGTGGGCATGGACTCCCTGAGGTGTGGGCCTGCCAGAACTTTCATAAGCCAAAAGGATGCATTGCGAAATCCACCTCAGCAAGGTGACCTTCGACACAGATTTACCCAAGTTAAATTTGGCAAAGGAGACGAACAACTGGTCGGACTGTCTATGACCAGCCGTTTTATGAATGTAAAAACGTAGCTGTCTATGCACATCTAAAGAATGTAGTTTGTATTCTCCTTTGTTCTGGTATTCAGGAAAGAAAACTGGCAGATCAATGGATTGGTTAATATTTGCCTCGGAAGCAATCTTAGGAAGGAATGAGGGATTGGTCCTGAGGTAATCCCTATCCTTGTGGAAGGTCAAATAAGGAGGTTTTACACATAGGGCTTGAAGTTCAGAAACCCTCCTAGCTGAAGTAATAGCGACGAGAAAGGCCGTTTTCCATGACAAATGTTTGAGATCAGCTGAAGCTGCAGGTTCAAAGGGGGGAGCTGTCAAGGCCTGAAGTACTAAAGTCAAATCCCAGGGAGGTACTACTTCCTTTATTGGAGGCCTGAGTAGGAAGGTGCCCTTCAGAAAGGTCTTACATAACTTCGTGGTGATCAATGGACCCAGTTCATGTCCTACGTGGTAATGAGAGATAGCTGCTAGTTGAACTTTGACTGTGGAACAGCTAGCCCCCTGATGGAAAAGCCCTGAAAGGAAATACAAAACGGCGGGCAACGGAGCTGTGAAAGGGTCCAGGTTCTGACGCTCCGCCTAAATAGCGAAATGTCTCCATTTACTACTATAGACTTTCCTAGTAGAAGGCTTGTGTGCTGCTGCTACTAGGATAGCTTTAACTGGGGAGGAGATGCCGGGAGTCCTAGCTACGAGTGGAACTGGAGCAACCTTGGAGTAAGCTTGAGATTGTCCAGGTTCGGGACTGGGAGGCCTAGGGGGTGGGAAATCAGATCCGGGAGGGGGATCTATAATCCAAGGCGGATTCACCAGCTGAGACCAGAGGTAAGAGAACCAAGTTTGACGAGGCCAGAATGGGGCAATGAGGATCATTTTGCTCCCCAACCAACTGGCTTTCTGTAGAAGCTTCAGCATCAGAGGTAGAGGGGGGGTAAGCATAGAGTAGACCGGGAGGCCAAGCATGCACCAGAGCGTCTCTCGGGAATTCCCCGGCGGGGGGAATTAGAGCGAAGTAGCTGTTGCATTTCGTGTTTTAAGGAGAGGTGAAGAGATCGCAACAGGGTCGTCCCCATACGGCAAATATCCACTTCGCTACCTGGGGATTGAGAGACCACTCGTAAGGAGACAGTATGGTGCGAATGAGTTTGTCTGCCAGGATGTTGGACTGTCCCGGAATGCGCGTTGAAATAAGAAAGCGGTTGGTGGAGATCGCCCATTCCCACACTCTCATAGCTTCTCGACAGAGTGGGTAGGACCTGGTTCCCCCCGTTTGTTGATGTACCAGACCACAGACATGTTGTCTGACTGAACTGCAACTGTTCCTGTAGGAAGAAGGCTCTGAAGTGCTTGCAACGACAACAGCACTGCCCTCATCTGTAGAACATTTATGTGCAATGAGGTCTCTGTATCGTTCCACGTGCCTTGGACCGTCCTGCCCGCATAATGCCCCCCCACCCGAAGCGAGAGGCGTCCGTGGTCACCGTGGTGAGTGGAGGGGCCATGGAGAAAGGGCGTCCCGCTTGGAGGTCTGGTGATTGCAAACACCATGCGAGAGCCCTTTTGCAAGCCTTGCTGAGGGGAATGGGGTGACAGAGGGTATCGACGGAAGGACCATTGGACTTGGAGAGTCCACTGCAAAACCCTCATGTTCAGGCGAGCCATGGGGAGCAGGGTAATTGCGGCCGCCATGGAGCCCAGCGCCCTCAGGACCAATCTCGCCGGGGGAGCCGATGATAGTAAAATGGCCCACACATGTAACCTCAGGGTGTGAAGTCGCTCGGTGGTTAAGGCGGCTAGTAAGTTGTTGGTGTCTAATCTGGCCCCGATAAAGTCTATCACCTGAGTCGGGTTGAGAAAGGATTTATCCGTGTTGACGGTGATCCCCAGCCGGGGAGCAAGGTGGAGAAAGTAATTCCTGGCTGAGCAGAGTAGATGCCTTGCTGGGGCGGCCAGGAGCCAGTCGTCTAGGTACGGAAACACCTGCATTCCGTGGAGCCTCAGGTGGGCCGCTATCACTGCTAATACCTTGGTGAACACCCTGGGGGCTGAGGTGACATCCAGTCGCTCTCCTGTAACAGGAGGAGAATGGATTGAAGAGTGACCATCCGAAACTTCTCTTTGGTTACTGACAGGTTCAGGAGGGAGAGATGGAGGATTGGCCTTAGGTCCCCCGTCTTTTTTGGCACCAAAAAGAACCTGGAGTAGTAACCGGATCCGAACTGGTCTGGGGGGACGTGTTGGATGGCTCTTTTTGCTAAGAGTTGCTGAATTTCCACAGCTGCAGCCTCCCTCTGATCGGGTGGGACGTCGGGGAGGCGTTTGGGTTGGTGAGGGGTGTGAGAAAAGGGAATTTGGTATCCTCTGGATATGATGCGAAGCACCCAGCGGTCTGTTGTGATGGACTCCCAAGCTGCCAGGTGCCTCGAAAAACGTCCCCCGACTGCCTCCAGAGAGGAGCAGTCGGGCAACCCCTCAGGGTCGCTGGGTGGGTCGGTCAGAGAAGGCTTCTCTGGACCCACCATTCCAGGCCCCCTCTGCCTCTAGGGTGGTGTCCACCCTGTCCTCCTCTGCCATGGAAGGACTGGGGATCCGGAGCGGACTGGGATTGTTGCGACTTCCGGAACCACATCTTCTTCTTTCCCTTTTGGTTCTTGGAGAAGGACCTCTGGGGAGCAGAGAAGTGGACTCCGATGGCAGACGTCTTCCCGTCCTTTTTGCTCTGGACCAAAGTCTCGCGAAAGGTCTTGCCAAACAGGGCAGAACCATCAAAAGGGGCATTCGCAAATGACGCCTTGAAGGGTTCCGCAAAATCGCAATGCCAGAGCCAGGCCTGGAGTCGCATGACGAGGCCTGCTCCGCTGGCTCTAGCGGCTCCCTCTGTGGCGTGGGACAACAGCTGCATAGAGGTATTAGATATGGACCGGAGAGTGGCCATCCGAGTGGGAGTACAACAGTTTGTCCTCCACCGACATGGACTCTGGGGGCAACGCAGTGTACTCTTTAATAAGGTCCCGCTGCAGTCGAATAACATGTGCCATGTAGTTCAGAGACCTCACCGAGAAGGTCGCTGAACTAAAGGCCCGCTTCCCTAAACGGTCCATCAAATGGGACTCCATGCTCGGTGGATGGACCGAGGGACTCTCCTGAGCTAATTCCCTCTTGGTGGTCGCCGCCACCAACATGGCATCTATGGGGGGACCCTTGCTCCAATGGGACCTCTCGGAGGGCGGACTAAGGATCTTGTCCGGGCATTTGGGGACTGGCTCCACAGTGTCCGGCTCCTTCCACGTCCTAGTGGTAATAAGGTCCACTAAGGGGTCGGGTGGAGGGAACACCCAAGAGGTAGATGGGCCTGCTTCAAACGCCACCAGGAACACGGATTCGTCCGAGGAAGCCTTGGGGGCAAACCACCCCCCTCTTATCCTGAGCATTTTCATGATGTCTCCGAAGGAGATATCCTTGGGGGGTGATCTAGGGGAACCTTCCCCTTCATCCAAATACATGTCATCAGTCAAGGACTCGGGGGAGTCCACGTGCCTCCTCTTGCACTTGCGAGGGACGTCCTCAGGGGGGGCTGTCCGAGGATGTCTCACCAGCCACGTCCTGTTCCAAGGGAACGACCTGGGACATCAAAGCAGGCTGTCCCTGGGGCCGGGTGATGGAAGCTGGACCCAACAGAGAGGGAGTGCGGGGCGGAGCCGTAGCAAGGGCCTGGGGCCTGGAAGCACTCGACAGTGCCCTGTCCACCACATCGAAAGCAGAAGGAGAGCCACGCTCTCTCGGATCCGAGAGCAGGCCCTTGCTCAGATCCGATGGACGGATCGGGGTCGGCGCAGAAGCCATCGGATCCGACGGACCAGTATGCTCCGAATTAGACTGAGCCGAAGACGCACTGATTCCCTCGGATCCGACGTTCAGCCCATGGCTCCGAGAGCCTGGATCCAACAAAAACAGACCAGACAGGCTCGAGGGAAGAGTCGGCACCGAAGTACCCGATACTGTCGGCGCTAACCCACCTCCGGCTCCAAGGCTGCTTGGCTCCGAACCCGGGAAGCGGGTCGGAGAAGGAGCTATCGGGGCAAAGAAAGGTGTCGAGTTAACCCCGCCGGAGGGGGGAGGGGAGGCAGGAGCCTTCCCATCTGCAGTTGGGCCTGGAGAAACCTTCGCATCATCCGGTCCAAATCTGCGTCTGAAAGGCTGCGAGTCGATCTCGACGAGGCCACCGAGGCTGGCCGGGAATGCCACCTCGATGACCTCGACGGAGATCGGGTCTCCTCCTCCTCGGGGCCCGGTGAGAAGCACGGAGACCGGATCAGAGAAGGGGGAGACCGGGAAACCCTGGATGGAAAAGACCGCTTAGCTGAGGGGGCCGAAGCGGAGGCCTCGGCCCGCCGCTTGTTGTGCTTCTCCCTCCTTTTTTCTTTCCTGGCCTCCCTCTCCTCCGGAGCTGCAGTGGGAGTTTAAGTCCCGACTGGAGGGAAAGAGGCAGGAGTGGCCGCGGCTGAAGCCGGGGAGGAGGCCACAGAAGTACCGGAGGCCGAGGCCGAATCCGGGGGCAAAAGTCCCGCTAGGATCAGCTTCGACCTCCGGTCCTTCAGTGCCCTGGGGTTGAACGCCGCGCAGATGGAACACCCAGAGGAAAGGTGTTCAACCCCAAGGCACCGCACACACAGAGTGTGGCCATCCGCTGGGGACAGCTTATGGCCACACTCTGTGCACTTGGAAAAGATGGGCTTTGGGGCCTCAGACATATTAAATAAAGATCCACTCGTTAGGCCCCAAACACACAACACACAGAACGCTACGACCAGCGAAGGGGAGGGTACGTTTTAACTAAAAAGGAGGTATTAACTAGGGTAGTTTTAGTCAAAAAAGGGAACCTGACTACACAACACTCACTCTACTTAAGGGGATAATAAAAAAATTGAAAAACTCACAAAAACCCTACGATACCAGGAGCTCAAAACCTAGCTGCTGACAAGAAGCGCGGCAAACTAGATCTGAGGTCAGTCAGGGTTGGCAGGAGATTATGGGTGAAGGGAAGGAGCTAGGAGCTCGGATCTAAGCTATGAAAGATTGCCGGCTCGGATCCGAGGTCGGATCCAATTCCCAAAGGTTGCTGACAAATGAAGTTAACTACTTCAGATCTGGTCTTTACTAATATACTCTTTTTAACTCTATGGGACATTCTTGGCAATGCTCCACTACATCTTTCCTTCAGGGTCCACTCTTCCTTCGTAAAAAGAACAATCTTTTGATGACAAAGAAGCCTCCATAAATCTGAACAAGTGTTATTCTGGTAAGTAGCTGGATGTCACCTGTAAGTATTTTCTGCCTCAGACTGTGAGATATGTTTGTCCAAAATAGGTAAAGAGGTCTGCATCAAGGATTAAGGTATTTCCTTCTATGTTAAGAGAGGCTCTGGTTGCCCATCCTTAAAAATACATCTTTGAATCTTCTCACAACAGACTTTCAACCAATCAAATCTTTCATTTATAGGTAATATTACTGAGAAAGTTCTTGGCTAGCAGCTCCAGTCTTTGAGAACACACAACCTCTTAATCTGCTCTACTGGAATTAGGACACACAAAGGTGGAGATAGTTCTCATTACAGTTAATATCATCTTTCCGGTATGAGGTCAACATTATTATTCAATAGCAGCTCTACTTGATTTCACATCTGCATTTGGCAAGACAGATGATGCTGCTGCCCAGAGTGAATGTGCAAGCACTCCAGTTTTTCTGTAGGTCTCAAATGACATGCCCTCAATCTGTCAAAATGTATACAGATGTCGTTACTGTGCCTAAACAAAGGCTGAAACTACCACCTGCAGTGTGACGTTTCACATGGCTTCATACTGCAGCCTTTATTATATCACTGTGTATATGCCTCCACTGGGTGAACCCATTTGAGGAATGGAAAGGAGGTTTCATTTCTATGCAGAGGATCCCTACTTATAGATCCTGTTTCAACAACAGCTGTTTTGTCCTATGATAACAGACATGAATGCAGGAATGAGAACTAGTTACCTAAAATTTACCACTCCAAACATGAAGGGTATTAATCAACAAACATAAGGGTTCTACTACTGTATGTCTGCTTCCTATCATTACTTCATTACTTATGGGAGAAGCAGACTGGAATTATATTTAGGGTATTCAAGATGATTGCATGATAGTGAGAAACCAGGTTTTAGTCATACAAATTTATGCTTGTTTTCTAAGGAACACTGCCAGGATTAAGTCAAGTCAGAAATCAGGGTAGAAATGATTATCAAAAGTGAAGCCCATTTAATTAAAAAAATCTGCTTTAGCAAAACTTGCTGGCAAACCAGGCTACAAATGCAGAACTGCTGTGCTTTTCCTGGGCATGTCCTTTCTTAAACATAACAAACTACGAGGCTGCACAACTGATGAAGTAAATTAGTTTAATATTGATGCAAGTTGATTTTTGTTTAAATGGACTTTGTGTAGACAAGCAGCTGCAGATTTGATTACAGCTATCCATGTGCTAGACTCCTCCCATTTTGACAACTGCAATTTCCAACACTTAAGAGATGCCAGATGCAGAATGAGTGCCTGTAGCTAATGCAGAACTCCACAACTAGGGTGATAAGGCGTGGTATTGGTTGTAACTACTTGAACCTAACTCCACAGTCTGCACTGGCTACCAGTGTTGCTGTGAACTGCGTACAAGAGCTTAGTACTAAAACACCTGGATCTACATCCCAGTGTTCCTTCGTATCTGAAAGAGTAAATGATCTCCAACAAGCCCTCTTAACTTCATTCAGCCATCATGGGAATACTAGTGATTCCCAGGACGCAGTTTGAGATGCTTTTCTTACAGCTGCTTCTCTATCATGTGCCACTTCTATCAATCATGTGCCACTTCTATCAAATTCATTACTTTGGAGTTTTCAGGACTGCATCATCAAGGGATCATTCAAAAGGTACCTGAAATCACATTACACTTAGGCCCACCTTGGTGTTGTGGATAACTACATTGTCATTTTGTTTCATGATTTACTGTATACTAACTGTATTTCATATTACTGCAGTATGCTTAGTGCTAACTACTTAAACAATAAACCAAATACAGTTCATGACTGACTCACAGACTGAATGACCTGGCTTAGCAAGTTACAGAACTAACAACATAACTGCTAACCTTTAAGGCACCTAAGCAACACACAAGGCCTAACAATCAGCACAGACATCTAGCAGATACAGTAGCTCAGCATGGTAAACATTTTAGTGAATGTTTGTCTGTCTTTCGGCTTTTCCCGGTTAGGGATCGCCACAGCGGAACTTCCATCCGCTAATGACTGGCAGTAGATTTTCATGAACGTCGAGGTGCTAGCTTGACGTCCAACCTTCAACGAAGGCACACCCATTTAAGCATGTCTTTCGAACACCACCCAACCGTGGGGAGGACATGCAGACTCCACAGAGAAGGCAATCCCCGCACTCCAGCCGAGAATGGAATGGGAGAACCTCTTGCTGTGAGGCAACAACGCTACCGTTGCACCACCGCGAATACATTGTTAAAATAAATTAGTAAGTTACTGTAAGTGAAATCAGATTTGTGGGATTTTTAGCAGACTATTTTAAGATGACGATGACTTAGGAATCTTCAAGATGGGGGGTTTCAGTTTGGGAAAGTAGTCCACTAAACTGGTGAATGGTAGGTAAAAGTGTACCTACCTGAGGCCTCTAGTCCAGCCCTGATATCAAGTAGTTCCTCACTTGATGGATATGACAGGTCTCACTAGTGAACAGACAGGCAAGAGCCCCTTTATATAAACAAGACACAGATGGTACAGGGATCAAAAAGTTATTATCTTAAAGAATGACCGAGCTGTGATCAGGAACCAGTGCACATTTCACAACACAAATGCAATATAACTGGTCAGGTAACATCCTGGCTACAGAGTGCGACTCACAGTCTAAGCCTGGCGTAGGGTGCATTTCAGCAACAGACAGAAAGATGTGCATAATTTATCACTGCAAGGTGTAATGCCAGTATAATGTGCTCGCTGTGGGCAAATTCTTAAAATGCCTGTGATATCCCAACAGCAGCCAACACATGGTCCTTAAGTGAAAGGATATTGTCAAGAACTACAATCAGGTCTCTCAAAAAGTTAAAATTTTAATCTATTCTCCATTAAAAAACAAAAGAAAGGAATAGAAGTTGAGGTAGACAAAGATTTCATTCATCAGCACCACCTCAACCTTCGTCAAGTTTCAGATGACCAGTGCCCACCCAGTTAAGGTTAGCATTAATGCAGTCTTCTAAAGGAAAGTGGTTGGGCACAAACTCTTGTCAGAAGAGGTACAGCAAAATACTATCGGCATTAATAGACAGCATACGTCTCTACTTTGAATAACCTCACCCAGTAGCAACAAGTACACAATGTAAAGTAATGGCTCCAAGAGCAAGCCCTGTGATATACTGCATATCACTATACAGTTCTACTGGAGTTATACATACAAGTCTTAACAGAGTAACTTTGAGGTAGCCCTTCAAATCAGGTAGCTCCACACCACTTTGTTTTGTAGGGAGAATCAAATTAACCCATTTAACTCTTGCCCTCTTTCGCTGCCCACATAAATTCTTTCAGCTTTTATCATCACAACTTCTCTCACTGTTAAAATATACCTGGTTTGAACACAAGACTAAAGGGACTTAATATTTTTACTGTTTTAGCTTAATATCAATATCCATAATCTACAGCTTCTAGTATTTTAATTTTTGTATTAACTGTAGTTTAGTTTCTTCCTACATATCCACAGCTGCCATAACAGAATCCTTTTTATTCCATACACCTAAATTCTTCAACTTGTGTCCCTGTAAGCATGGGTACTGCTGAATCAAATCATGTGTGGGTGCATAACTTATCATCATAGGTTTTGTTATTCACTTATTTTACATCCCCAAAAATCTGAATGTATCTCAAGATGTTCCACAACAAAAAATGTACTTAGCTTTATTTATGTTAATTTTTACTTGATAAATTCAAAAAAGTTCCTTGATTACCAAACCAGTTGTATCACTGAATTTGTGAATCCTTTATTTCCTTTGACAACGGTTCTAAATGCAAAACAAATAAAAGAGGTTTGGTTACTCTGTCCAAAAAGCCTGTGAAGGAGGGACCCCCCCCCCAATTCTTGCCTCCGATTTTTCATATATCCTCATGAACCCAATCATTGTGTCAGGGAATGTAAATGCTACCACTGCCCTACTCATAAAACTCCAGTTGACTCTAATGCTTTCTCTACATCACAATGCAAGAATTAGAAGTTATGTACTTACCAATACTTGGCATCTCTGTTGCCTATTTTCATTCTTCCTCATGAATGGGTCTCAAATGCGATCCTCGGATCTGACTCAGCCGCATCTACAAGACTTTGGATCCAAATCTCAAGATCTTCCCTCTATCCAGAATGCCCCATTCCATCCCCAAAACCTCAGATCAAGTTTGCTGCCTTACCCCTACTGTGTTATAGACTCAGAAAAGATGCAAATAAAAATTGAGGCTCAAACCAGGAACATGATGGTTCCCATATCATCCAAAGATCTGTCTAGGAGTGACAAGGCCGGGGGATGTCGGGGAGGGAAGGGGAGGAAGAATGAAAATGGACAACACAGATGCCAAGTTATGTTAAGTACATAACTTCTAAATCTGATATTGTCTTTTCATTCTTCCTCACAAATGGTCAAAGTCCCCAGCTACGTAACTCTCGGGAGGCCCTCAAGGAAGGACATGCCAGAGCACTATCGAACCAAAGACAGCTCTGCTTCTGGAAATAATGTCGAACTTGTAATGCATAACAAAGTTCTGAGTTTTGGATCAAGTGGCTGCAGCTCAAATGTCTTCGATGGAGGCTCTTGAGGAAAAGGCATATAAAAAGCCATAGATGTAGTGGAGTGAGCTTTAGGAGGATGAGGCAACTCCAAACCTTTTTGAGAATAAATCAGTGAAGGAATAAATCTTCGAACTACAACTGGTGATCCATCCGGCTAGAGTAATTTTGGAAACTGCTTGACACATGCGATTGGGAGTCAAGGACATAGACAGATGATCAGACTTAGGTTCATAGGTTCATAGGTTCATACTAGGCTATCTGCCCGAGGGCATTTATAAGCCTAGCCCATTGTTTTGTGGCTTACGCCACCCCTTTAGTATGGGGAACTATACCCATTATTTTGCTGTGCCTCTGTCGAGCAGTGACACTGAGGTAATTCCTGGGGTATATCTGCGATCTCCCATCCATTGGTCAAGATTTCTCTTGAACAAGGCCAGCGAGGTGCTCTGCCTCACATGTACCGGGATTTTGTTCCACAGCATAGGGAGTCTTTGGGTGATGAATCTATCCCTCCAGCACGTCCTATTAATAGCCGTGTCGAGGTTTAAGTCTCCCGCCCTTGTGGCTCTGATGGATCTAGATTTTTGAGGTGAAGCATATTCATCAAATCTGGGTTTGACATGGCCTTGTATGTCAGGCAAAGATCACCTCTGAGCAAGCGTGGCGACTGAATAGAGCTGGAGTTCTTTCAGTCGGGCAGCATAGGACAGATTTTTGAGACCCTTTATCCTTTTGGTGAGGAACTTTTGTGGCCTCTCCAGCTGCTGCAAGTGTCGGGTCAGATACATTCCGAATGGGGCATTGTACTCAATCATTTGTCTGATGAGTGATGAGTAAAGGGAGACTATGACCTCCCTTGATCTAGATGAGAATACCTTCATGATAAGGTGGGCAATGTAGAAGGACTTCCTAACTACTTTAGCTATATGGGTGTCGAATGACAGACTACTATCAACCTGGGTCCCCAGGTCCCTGATAACTTCTTCTGTGCTCAGTGGATTGCCACCTATTTGGTAGCTAGGGGTAACCTTGTTTTTCCCGAAGGGTATGACTATGCATTTTTTGGCATTTAACTTTAGGCCGTGGCTCTGGCACCAGTTACCCGTTTCTGTGAGACCCTTCTGAAGGATATCTGTGTCAGATGTGTTTTCTACTATGGGCGTTGGTTTGCAGTCATCTGCAAACATTGTCAGCCATAACCCTCCTGTGTTTGCTTGTACTTGGAAAAGTAGATGCCAAACAAGAGTGGGCCCAGGACTGAGCCCTGTGGGACACCACTTGTGACAGGCTTTGAGTCTGACATGGCGCCAGCAACTCTGACCCTGTGGGTTCTGTCACTCAGCCAGTTTGCAACCCATCTTGTGATGTATGGGTTAACATTTAAGCTGATGAGTTTTTCAATGATACCCGAGTGGGGTATTGTATCGAAGGCCTTAGCCAGATCGAGGTAGGCTGTATGGACTGCCTTTCCCTCATCAATGGCTTTGGTGACTGTTTCGAAAAAGTCAACCAAGTTTAAAAGGCATGATCTCCCTTTGACAAAGCCAAACTGGGTTGGATCCAAAGTCTGCAAATTCCCTATGTCTTTATTTATGAGGTCCATTATGATCCTCTCCATGGCTTTGCAGATAAGGCTTGTCAAGCTAATGGGCCGGTAATTTCCTGGGTCTGTGGAGGCACCGCCTTTGTGAAGTGGGACCACAGTTGCAGTGCGCCACTCCCTGGAGTGCGTATCCAGAGGTAAGACTTTGATTAAACAGCTGTCCTAGCTGTGGGTTTAATTCCTCATTGAGTTCGTGGAGCACACAGCCGGGGACACCATCGGGTCCCATGGATGCTGTGTTTTTTGCTTTGGAGAGAGCAGTTCTCACTTGGGCGCTGGAGATGTTTGGGGGGCTGCACTCATTTGGTATAGATATCTCTCCTTTTGGGGGGGAGAAGTTTGCACTGAACCTGTCAGCCAGTATGTTGGCAATGTCTGTAGGATCAGTAATCTTCACATCATTTTGAACTAGTTCTGAGCATATCTGGGAGTTTCCTCCTAGGTTTCTAACATAGCTAAAGGCGGCCTTATGATTGTCTTTTGAGTCTTTTAGCTATTTTTCTCTCGAAATTTGCTTTGGATGATTTTATGAGAGCTCTTAGTTTTTTACTTATAGTGATCAAGGGTGTCTTACCTTTTAAGGATTTTGCTCTATCTTGTAGTAGCTTCCTCCTTTTGTTGTAGAGTTTGTTTATGGCTGGGGTCCACCAGACTGGACGCTTGCCTTTGGTACAAAGAGTCTTTGTTTTGCTTGGGATTGCCTTATCCATGCAGTCCTGCAGGTGCTGGTAGAAGGCATTTGTAAGTGATTCAGCGGCTTGAGTATTGTTTTCCGCTGGCTCGGGGGCCTGAAAGGAGACCACACTAGTCTTTAGAAGTGTGAAGTCGGCTTTTGAGAAGTTCTTTACTGTGGTCTTTTTTATTTCAGGTGGGGTGGGATGAGGACCTCCAGCGAGATTAGTTTGTGATCTGATCTCACCAGTGAGGGGTATACTTCCGGTGTTGAACATTGTGCTCCCATGTTCGTGATGATGAGATCAAGTATGTTATCTCCTCTTGTGGGGATGGTGACTAGTTGTTCCATGGCATTTGAGTTTATGAATTCCAGGAACTTTTGGGCTAGGGTGTTTGGGCTTGAGTAGTATTCCCAGTCTATATTAGGGTAATTGAAGTCACCTAGTATGATGGTGTTTGGTGATACATTTATCCCTCTAGTGTTTTCAGGAAGGCCATGTGAGTTTCCTGAGTTTGTGAGGGTGGCCTGTAACATGCTACAATTTGCAGAGCAGTCTTGCCTATGGTTAATTGCACCTGGATGGTCTCCGATGCATCGTGCGTTGCCACCAGTCTTGAGGTGTGGGTGTCCTTGATGAATATGGATACCCCCCCTCCTTTCTTGGTATTGTCCGGATTTTGGGGCTGGAACGCATGATATGAGGTAAAACCTGATAGCGCTGGGGTGCTCTCAGGAGCCTTGAACCAGGTTTCTGTCACAGCACAGACATCGATGTTCTCCATACTGAGAAGGGCCTCGAGTGCGTGCATTTTGAGATTTAGACTTCTGGCATTGAGCAGCATTACCCTTAGTTTTTTTCCTTTTTTGAGTTCTAGGGTGGTAGGTTTAGAATTCGAGCCTTGCCTAAAAAAGGCACTATGGGGGTGGCAAGAGCCTTTGCCAATATCCGGAATCCCAGGGGTGACAGGTGCAAGCCGTCCCTTGCGAAGCAGCGTGGCTTGTCCAGCATGTCATCCCAGGCAGACAGATACTGGATCCCCTTTGAATGACACCAGTGTTTAAGCCAATTGTTAAAGCTGATCATCTTATCTCTGTATTGTGGCATCATTCTTGGTGAAGGTAGGATACTGCTCAAGGTCAGGGTCATACCTGCCTGGGCTACATAATCAGAGAGCTCCTCAATGTCTCTTTTCATGTAGTCCAAGGAGGTACGTCTCAGGTCGTTTACACCAGCGTGGACAATGACTGAGTCATATTTGTACCTGCTGTTGAGAGACCTGAGTGCTTGCGTTATGTGGCGGATTCTAGCGCCCGACAGGCAGCTTACTGTGACCTTCTCCTTACTCAGTCTGGTGAGCGGGACATCAGTGTGTCTGACTATGGAGTCACCAATGACTACTGTGTCTGGCATTGTGTTTGGCCTTAAGGGCTGTGACTGTTTGACACTCTGACTGTGAGGTCTATGTGTTGGGTGTTGTGTTCTGAGGTGGTGGTTGTTTGGGTGTCTGCTTTGGTGGCCTCTGCTGTTTTGGTAGATTTTTGATCAGAGCCTCCGAGTATGTCTTTGTGTGTTTATGTGTATGATTTGAGGTTGTAATGGTACTATGTGAGACTGGGTCTATAGTGTGTGTGGTAACCTTCTCCTCCTGACTGGTCTTGCCAGTCCTATGTTGAGAGAGCTCAGCCTCCAGTTTGGCCGTATAGTTGCATCTCTCGCATGTATTTGTGTTTTGTGGGAGGAGGAAAGGGTTGTCTGTGTACATGAGGCAATTGAAACATTGCCTCAATATTCCCAGGTTCACCAGCTGAGCAGGAGAGGACACTAGCAACTGATCCTCGACATGCTAGAAGGGTAGACGAAAACTTTAAAAAGATTCCGGGGACGTGGGTGACCGAGAAATGGGGGTTGCCTTTTGGGGTACTATCTATGACAAGAGTGCCGTATCAAGGTAATAAGTACTGTAGGAGCAAGTGCTAGGTTTAATAGATAGAGAATAGTCTACTTGGAGTCAAGTAGAGTTGATCTTTTAGTTATAGGATACGCTGATTTGATCAGTAGTATAGTTCGAGGAAGGTAGTTTTAAGAGAAAATTTGAAGAGTGGACTTTAGGTAGCCCAAATAGTTTAAACCTGCTTAACCGGCACTGCCCTAGTGTGCAACAGTGGCAGCTCCGCGCTAAATCGCTCTAAATCGCGCTAACGCGCGTTTTATACCAGGGGGCTGGAAAAAGCTAGAAACTGGCCCAAAACGACCAATAAACTACTAGTTACTGGCTGAAACCTCACAAAACTGGATAAAAGGCAGCTCAATGCTTCCCACTCCCACTGGTAAGCAAGGTAGCTTCCCTTCCCCCAAATAAGGCAAGGAAACAGTACACAGGAACTACAACCAAAGCCCAGGAATCAGCAACTCTGAAACTGGACTAAACTAGTAAAGCAGGAAAGCAAGGTAGCTTCCCTTCCCCCAAATAAGGCAAGGAAACAGTACACAGGAACTACAACCAAAGCCCAGGAATCAGCAACTCTGAAACTGGACTAAACTAGTAAAGCAGGAAAAACAAGAGATATTTTTTTTCTCTTTTTTTTTTTTCTGTGAAGATACAAATGTAATTGTGAACATCAAGGAGGTGCAGCATATATTCACCTTTATTAGTAAAATTTGGAAAGAAAACTGGTAACTGAATGGATTGGCTAATGCTAGTCTCAGTAGCCATTTTTGGCAGAAATGAAGGGTTGGTTCAAAGAGACACCCTTATCCTTATGGAAAATGATGCATGGAGGCTTGGCAGTTAAGGCCTGGAGCTCAGAAATTATTGTTGCTGTAGTGATACCTATTAAAAATATTGTCTTCATATAGCATTTGCTCCCTGGTTCAAAGGGTTTTTGAGTTAATCCTTGAAGAATCACCATCAAATCCCAAGGAAGAGAGGAATCTTTTCTTGGAGGTCTAAGGAAGAAGCCTCCCTTCATCAAAGCTTTACACACCTGGAAGATGCCAGAGATAATGATTCAATTCCCACAAGGCAGCTGTAAATAGCTGCCAACTGAAGTTTAATGGTCACAAAACAGCCCCTTCCTGAAAAGAGTAGAGAGAGAGAATGGCCGAAGTAGGGTCTGAAAAGGGAAGCCTCAAATAGAAAATCTCTTCCATTTGCTTCTGTAAACTTTGACGGTTGTTTTCTGACAGGTTAAGATAATGACTCAGACTGAGGAAGCGAGCCTTGACTGACTATCACTGGAAGTGGAGAAACCATGTGGTCAGTGGTGACTGGGATGTTGAATTCCTGATGGATGAGACAGGAGATCTTAAGTAGGTTCCAGTATCCGTGAGACCAGAGGAAAGGGAACCAAACCTGTTGAGTTCAGAAGGGGGGCAATGAGGATGACTGAGCTCTTCAGCCTGCTTGCTTTCTGTAGGAACCTCAGAATCAGAGGAAGAGGGGGATAGGTCGAGAGGAGACCCGGGGGCCAATCATGAATTGCAGCCTCCCTCAGTGACTTCCTCAGAGGGGGGGGAATCACAGCAAAGTACTTGCTGCACTTACTGTTGAGGGAAGCAAATAGGTCACAGCAAGCCTGGCACCAGTGGCTGAAGATCAAATTTGCTGCTGTCCGATTGAGGGACAACCCATGAATAAGAATGGACCTGCCGAGTCTGCCTGCCAGCACTGTGTTTACCCTGGTGTGTGTGTTGCAATAAGAGCAGTCTGAAGAGATCACCCATTTCCAGACCCTCATGGCCTCTCTGCACAACAGGTAGGAACAGGTTCCTCCTTGTATGTTGCTGTACCAGACTACTGACATGTACATATGAAACGCAATAGTCCCTAGAGGAAGAACATCCTGAGAGGCTTGCAACATAAGGAGGTCTACACTCACCTCTAAGATATTGATATGTAACTTGGTCTCAGAGGGTGACTACATGCCTTGGACCATCTTTCCCATGAAATCCCCCCCCCCCCCCAGTTGGGAAGTGTCCATGGTCACTGTAGCTACTGAGGGAGGAAGAGAGAACGGTCTACCCAGAAAGAGATCACCTGACTGGATCCACCAGCGAACATAACATTTGAAAACTGGAGTGAGTTTTATGAGAAATGAGAGAGGCTGGTAAAGAATGGACCACTGAACCACCAGTGTCCACTGAAAGATTTGCAAAAAGAATCTTGCTAGAGGAACTAAAAGAATGGTAGCCGACACTGACCCAAGAGCTTATAACACTAGTTTTACTGGAGGGGATGGACAAGACAGTATATCCTGCACCTGATTTCACAATGATATAATGTGATGAAGAGGTAATGATGCCACTTGAGTCGCAGTACCCAGTTGAAAATTCCAGAGTCCATACAGGAGTCAACTTCAATTTGGCAAAGTTTATAATAATGCCAAGCAAGTTAGAGATCTGAAGCAAGCAATCTCTGGCTTGTTGAAGTAGATGCCTGGCTGGGGCAGTGAGGGGCCACTCATGGAGATAGGGAAACACCTGGTATTCACATTTGAGTCACAAGTGAGCTGCCACAACTGCCCTGCATTTGGTGAACATTCTGGGGGCTGTGGTGAGTCCAAAGGCAGTGCTCTGAACTGGTAGTGACTGGTTCCCAAATAAAAACGCAGATGTCTCCTGGAGCGCCAGTCTATTTCAATATGATAGTATGCATCCTGGATATCTATAAAGCATATCTAAACTATCCTTGTGCACAAAAGGCAGGATGACTGAATCATAACCATTCGGAACTTTGACTTTCTTGACATACCGATTTAGGACCTTCTGGACAAGCAGCTTTTGAATCTCGTGAGCTGCATATTCCCTCTGACTGGATGGAATGTCAGGGAGTTTCTTCCTTTGAACAGAAGGTAGAAGGGATAAGGGATAAGGGTATGCAGCTACCTCTGGATATTATAGTTGGCACACATGCAATTTTTGTAATATCTATCCAGGTGTGCAGGGAAAAATGTCCAGAGGTGGGCAGTTGGGTAGCGCTCCAGGAGTGCTGATATGGACCTATCAGAGAAGTCTCTGAAGCCCTGTTTTTGTGAACCTCTGCCTCTGGGGTGACATCTTCCACTGAAGCCGCTGCCTTCTCCTCCTCTGCCTCTGGAAAAGTATCCTTGGAAAGGTCCCCGAGATTTCCAGAACGGCAATTATGTACCACCTCACTGATTTCTAGAAAAGGCAAGTTAAGGGGTAGAAATTTTGACTCCCATGACAGAAGGTCTCCCCTTCCTGCTCACTGTGGGTAAGTGTATCCTTCACTGATGGCCCGAACAAGGAGGAGCCATCAAAGGGGGCATCAATAAATGACACCTTAAAGGGTTCCACTAAATCGTACAGCCTCATTCAGGCATGTCTTCTAATGGCTATGCCTGAACCAGCTGCTCATGAAGTGCCTTCCGCTGTCCAGGAGGTCAGTCTCATCGATGAATTGCTAATGGATGAAAGAATAACCAGCTGAGGAGAAACCTTCTTGAGATCTTCTGCAGACATGCACTCAGTGAGGGAGTCTGAAAGCTCCTTGATCATATCCCTCTGTAGATGAGTAAAATGTGCCAGGTAACTTAATGACCTCAGTGCAAATGTGGCTGTGGTGTATATGCTCTTTCCAATCTGTCCATCTCTCTGTTCGGTGGACAGACACAGAAGCTCTGCTCCCCCTCAATAGCTGCGCCACAACTATGGCATTAACTGGGATTCCCTTGCATCAGTGAGTTCTGTCTGAAAGGGGAAATAAAAACTTATCCGGGTGCTTGGGGATGGGCTCGACAGTGTCCGGTTCCTTTCAAGCCTTGTGGGAAAACAGGTCAATAAGTTCATCTGTCGGGGAGGGGTCACCCAAAACATAGATGGACCAGCCCCAAAAGCCTTCAGGAACACAGATTCCTCAGAAGACAAGCCACCTTTTGCTTTCCAGGATGTCTCAAAAACAGACATCATCAGGTGGTGATCTGGGGGACCCTTATCCTTCATCAAAGTCAGAGTCTTCTGTAAGACTGTAAAGGGGAGTCTATATGCCTCCTCTTACATATTCTCTTCCAAGTAACCTTCTGCGGGATGCTCAGGATGGGTGTTGGAAGAGAGTGGGGATTCCCTCTGTGGAACACATGTGGAAGCTTCCCTGAGCTGGCTGACCCCGAGGAGCAGAGATGATGGCCTCAGAGCTTGGACCCAATGAGGGGGGGGCAGGAACAAAGACTAGAGATGAAGGTTTTTCTATGCAAAGAGAAGGTCCTTTCTACTACCTGAAAAGTTGATGACCCCAGGAAAACCTCTCCCCACCTCCTTGGAGCTGAAGCAGCTGAAGGAGGAAGACTGGGGCCAACCCTGGATCTGAGCCCTCTGGAGAGAACTGGACCACAGCTGTCCATGGTCAAGGCACTGAGGGGAAGGGAAGGGAAGGACAAAGTAGAAGCTGAATCAAACCCCTCAGTCCCAGAGCTGACCTCCAGGATCAGAGACCCACCCTGGTCCAAAGACATCAGAGCAGGACTGGGCAGGGATACCATCGGAATAGAGGAAGGGAGGTTTCTCAGATCAGACGCTGAACCTCTCTGAGATCTTGGATCCTGGGACTCAGAAACCGCAGGTCAGATAGGAGAAGGAGACAGTATCTGCTGGTCAGGTATGTTCACAGATCTGGGAGGTGATGGGACTGGCAGAACCCCCCCCCTCCCAATCTGGATCTGAGCCCTAAGGAATCTCTGCATCATCCTGTCCATCTCTGCCAAGCTCCTAGAAGATGTGGATGATGCTATAGATGCTGGCCTGGGCTGCTTCTTTGGATTATGAAATAACTGAGTAGACAAAACCAGAGAAACAGGTTTCAAAGCAAATTCCAGTGACTAGCTCCTAGCTGTTGGATACAAGAGCCTGGGATGCGAGTAGAAAGTGGATGGCATGGGAGAGCTAGCGATGGTGATCAAGCCTGTCAGATCCAATGAGAGCTTTGGATCTGAGGAAGGCACTACTGTCTCCAAATCTGAAGAGGTCGGAACTGAAGTCTTTCTCGGTTTTTCAGTAGGCTCCGACAAATCCCTCAGACTTCTGGTGGGCTTGCTTCTTGGATTCTGAGGAGTCATGATGAGATTTAGAGGGGGTTTGCACCCCAGGAGAAGAGGAGGAGACGAAGTAAGGAAACAAGCCTTTATTAATTTATGGTGCAGGTTGGAAAGGGCCCTGGGGTTAAACAGGGCACATATCGCTAAGGCTAACTTGAGATGTTCTGGCCCCAGACAATAAACACACTTCTTGTGGGCATCACAAATGGGTATCTGATGCCCAACAGAAGTGCATTTCTTAAAACCAGGCTTGTCAGACATGTCCACAATCTTATAAATTCAAAGACAGCGTACAAGTGTTTTTAGCATGTCCACAATCATATTCAGCGTACCTACAATACTCAGCACTTAGCCAAGCCAGAGGTTAATGCTGTATCAGTAGCTCAAGAACTACACAAAACTGTACAAGAACCAGCACATTGAACAAAGTCAAGCACCAAACTAAAATATCTAACTATAAACCTACAGATGCCTTTTTGTTATACAAACACACACTAGAGTTCTAAAAATAAGAAGGCCCCAAAAAAAGTCATGAATGGCTAGGTAATAAAGAAACACCTAACACCAGTGAATTACTTGAAGCAATAAGAGGTATGAGGAGAGAGCAGTAATTAATTCTAAGGTATTTAACATTTTGAGAAATATAGACAAAAAAAGCACAGACTCATGCTCGAGATTTGTTTCACAATCTTGTTCCGATGGTGGCAAACGAGATCTGAAGAGTTGGAGATGGAATAGGGCATTATGGGTAGAGGGAGGAAATTGAGATTCTGATACAAAATCTTGCAGATGAGGCAGAGTCGATCTGAGGATAGGATCAGAGACACATTCATGAATAAGAATAAAAAGGACAACATCAGATCAGAGATGTTTTCTTACACTCTACTTCCTTCTGGAACATCACTGGTGTCAGAGGTTTGCCTCCCCCCGACAAACAACAATGAGATGTATCTATACAATTAGGTAATATCTTTGCCACTGTGTTAGTTAATGCTGATATACACACTTTATAACCATGGCTTAAAGCCAAAATAGGTTTATATGAAGCTGGATCTGAAGGGTCTTTGCCTTCTTTTTTAAAACAGCCACCACAGCTTTCTTCCAACATGCAAATGATACTGTATTCTTCCTCTATCTACAGTTGTAATGCTGACTGTCTTCTGCAGTTTCAATATTGGTAGTGTTTTCTTTCCAGCATCATCTTTTACTTTGTGTTGATTTTTCAGGCAGCAGTAATGTACCTAAGTAGGAAATGTGCTTTTCAATATTATGCCATCGAAAGTTGAGCTGGAGAGAGATCAAGTCCATGCAGTGAACTATTTCTATATTCCAAACTTGCAGATAATCCTTACAGTGTTGTTACTGTTTTCCTCATAAGTTGTTTCACTGTTTGGATAATTTTCTCCACTTGTCCATTTCACTGTGGATAGTGTGAAGTGGATTCAAGTCTGAATTCTAGCCTGTACATAAGCATACTGCATTCCTGATATCTGTATCATAGACCATAGTCAGATAAACAGGAATGCCCTGCCTTAAGAATACAGATTATAATGGATTAACCAAACCTGCACTTGTCTGTAAATTTGATACTTAATGGAGCTTGCAATAATATGCAGATATGACATACACAGCTACTTTGAACTGAAACAAATCAATTCCTACTCAACAGTCTTGTCCAAGCTTATTTTCCCTACAAGGACAACCATGAAGCATAAAAATTAACATCTAATGGCTGATGTTAAGCTATGCACTGCAGATATACAACTCCATACTACTGGCTCTGTTGGGAGTTAATATGTTGGCCCCTTGCATAAAACTTGGAATCTTTCCTGGCCCTTCTTATTCATAGATGTGATTCATGTATCATTCTCAGGCATTTGTATTCTGAGCTACAAAAGAATACAGTTTGTCAGCTATGACCTTATTGTTTGGAGACCATTCATTTCTGCCTTGAAAGAAAAGTAAGACTGAAATGTTCCTTACTGACAGCTTTTGCAGTGGCAGCACATCTTTTGAAATTCTTTCACTTGTCCTGCCACTGCTAACTGTGGAAGATCAACCACTCATCACATTTTTAGTAATTGCATTTCTGAGACAATGTAATATAAGCTTTGAAATGTTCAGATTTCATGAAACTCTGCTTCTTCCAACAATTCTTCAAGCATCTGTAGTGAATATTCTCTGTTTAATATACGTTATGTATTGCTGTTTGCCTGGTCTGTAGTTTATTTTCAGATCATACTTTAAAGCAAGTAACGCTGTCTGCAATTGAGGTGGCTTGTAAGCATGCTTTTTAAATGTGCTTTGCAAGTGCTACTGGTCATTTGATTCCATCACAGCATTTCTGTTATGGACATTTGTATGGCATTTTGCACAATACACTACTGAAAACAGTTCCTTTTGTAAGAGTATGCTCAACAAGGTATTAAGGTTGAAAGTAATTCTGCTACAAATATGCAAAATAAATAAGGTACAAAATAAAGCTTGCTTAAATCTAGAAATAGAGTTTAGCAATATGTGATTAGCATCCATACTAAATGACTGGCTTGAAAAATAAGGAATTTGCTTAATGGACATGGTTTCCTACAAAATTAGCAAGAATGTATGCATTTTATACTGTCAGCAAGAATGCGGACCTCTTACAGACTTAGCAAAAATGTAAAAAACAGGATGCATGCATTTCATATTGTCAGTAAGAAAGTTAACCTGCTTCCTTACAGAATGGACAACAGGAAAACAATCCGTATGTGTTTATCATATGACGCTGTTAAGCGAGGAAGTTTGAATGGATATGCTTTCAAAATGAAATAAAATAGACAAACGCTGGAAACACAAAAATTAGCTTCTGAAGCCACTGACAATAGTCCAAACCACACTGGTACTTAATGTATAAGCAGTTTATTAGAACAGACAACGTTTTCGTCACTCCTCTCGAGCAACTTCTTCAGAAAGTAAAAACAATTACACAAATGTAGTCGTATTTAAAAAATCTGCCCCTGACCAGCATGATTGTATAACCAATCAGCTTAATGAAGATACAAGCATAAGTAAAGATTTAAAGCACGACAGGCTGAATTGTCAGCGTGCTCAAACACAAAACAAATAACTTCTATAATAAAATAAAATAATGAAAATATACAATAAAATAAGAACTAAATTACTATAAACTAATCTTTACAAGGTTATATTTAAAGTAAAAATATATGCAAAGGGTGTATGAACAGTATATAAAGGTTACTAAACCAAAATGCATTTAAACCTATATAGCCACATATTTATATCATTTGAAACTGGTATCACTGTCTCAAATAAGTATTTAATTTAAGTACACAGGCTATATTACAATTGTCATTTAGGCCTCGGTAGGAAAATGCATTGAGTGACAGCTGCCATTCTAATTCACAACATTCTAATATCAATGAAGTCGGTCCCCCTCTGATATCATGAGCAACCTGATCAACTGCTAGAAATTGAAAGGAGTGACCAACTTTAGTAATAATGTGTTTCGCTAAGGCATTGTCACTTTTAATCTTTGAAACCGCCTACATATGTTTGTAAATTCTGTCCTTAAATTTACGATCTGTTTTTCCCACATAAAATGCGGGACAGTTTTTAGAGACAGCTAAATATTTAGCTGTCTGTAAAAACTGTCCCGCATTTTATGTGGGAAAAACAGATCGTAAATTTAAGGACAGAATTTACAAACATATGTAGGCGGTTTCAAAGATTAAAAGTGACAATGCCTTAGCGAAACACATTACTAAAGTAGGTCATTCCTTTCAATTTCTAGCAGTTGATCAGGTTGCTCATGATATCAGAGGGGGACAGACTTCATTGATATTAGAATGTCGTGAATTAGAATGGCAGCTGTCACTCAATGCATTTTCCTACCCAGGCCTAAACGACAATTATAATATAGCCTGTGTACTTAAATTAAAGAGTTACTTGAGACAGTGATACCAGTTTCAAATGATATAAATATGTGGCTGTATAGGTTTAAATGCATTTTGGTTTAGTAACCTTTATATACTGTTCATACACACTTTGCATATATTTATACTAACCTTGTAAAGATTAGTTTATAGTAATTTAGTTCTTATTTTATTGTATATTTTCATTATTTTATTTTATTACACAAGTTATTTGTTTTGTGTTTGAGCACGCTGACAATTCAACCTGTGGTGCTTTAAATCTTTACTTATGCTTGTATCTTCATTAAGCTGATTAGTTATACAATCATGCTGCTCAGGAGCGGATTTTTTAAATACGACTACATTTGTGTAATTGTTTTTACTTTTTGAAGAAGTTGCTCGAGAGGAGTGAAGAAAACATTGTCTGTTTTAATAAACTGCTTATACGTTAAGTACCAGCATGGTTTGGACTACTGTCAGTGGCTTCAGAAGCTCCTTTTTTGTGTTTCCAGCGTTTGTCTATTTTATTTCAATTTGTTCCGTTTGTTATGGCGACGGCAGTATCTGATAGCCCAACAAGTCCGAACTTATTTGGTTCAATCCAACAACAGGTTTCTCCTGACTTGGCGGCTTTTACGAGTTCTTTAACTCAACGTATGGACAATATAGTCAGTCGTCTTGATTCGATTGACGAACAAAACAGGAATGCAGCACAGGTTTGGAATATCGGTGTGCGACATACTGGGTTAGAGTCTAACGGCGAAAACCCATTAGGAGCTGTTAATTCTGGCATAGAACAAGTCAGTGTGAGCAACACAACTCCTTCTTTACCTCCAGGACAAGAGGCCTGTTTGGATACTAATCCTACTGGAGCTGGGAACCACCTCTTGCGACACAGGGCTTATTGGCGCTCCTTCACTCATTGAATGGGTGAATAATACAGGAAAACTAACTTCAGGTTTTACTGTTAACTTGGAATGACCGGCCAGTGATTCTCTACCTGCTTCAGTGAGTACACCTATTATCTCTGAAAAACTGAAGTTGCTCGATTACAAACTATTAAAGTTAAAAAAACTACAATTGGAAGTAGTTTATTTTAAACAGTGTTTAACAGAAAAATTAGTTCCTAGAGATTTGCGCTTCCATCAATTTCCAACAGGTTTAATACCGGACTCACTTTTTCATAAAGAACTGTTGAACCTGTTTGATTCTTCAGGGTTTCTATTAATGGAACTCATGATTAAACATTACGTTCTCCAAATAGAAAATATGTCTATCGAAGTAAATGACTTGAACAAAGACATTAAATCAGATGCTGACTTTATTAGGTATAAATATGATTATGGGAGGGTTTTTACCAGTATAGACCAACTACTGGATAAACTAAAAATTAACAAAATTAAGAAGTTGAACCGTGACCGTTTGGCTACTCTAACCGGTCCGCATACCCTAAACCACAGCTGGCACAAGTTTGGCCCAATAAAAAACTGGTGTCCCATTCTAACAACTTGACTGTAACTATGGATTCCAATCAATTGAATGTGGTCAATTCTAACTTGGATACTAATGATGGTCAGCTTAATGAACCTTTGAGATGCAGTTAAAGACTGCTGTCTTTCAATGCCAGTAATAATAATGTCAACACTAGTATGCAACAGCCTGTTCAACTTCCGAATAATAATCAAAATGAACAGGTTTTTTTTTATCAGGAGTCGAACTCCAGGCGCTCTTCAAATTTACGGCGTCCTCAGAACCAGAGGAACAAAGGATGGAACAACAGGAGGAAGAGATAACAGTTTCCTCCATTATAAACTTTCCATCTAAACCTGATATATTAAAAAACTCTAGTGGTGACTTTAATATTTATAATTTTTCATCTGTTAACATAGAACCAGATTTGATTGATTTGTTAGCTAAGGGCAATACCTTTGTCCCTAGCAAAAATATTAATATTGCTCCCATTTTAATAGATTTGAAATGTTTTGTAAGGAAACTTAATCTTTCCTTCCTTTTAGGTAATAATGTGGTTTCTCACACTGGTTTTAAACCCTCAAGTACTTTCAACCCTCCCTTACATCCTTTGTTACGATTGTTTGAAAGTATTAGTGAACTAGATATTAGGCATATCCCACTCAATCGTAAGTAAATAACTCAAGACCTAACAATGTGAGTACCAAACAAGTACAAGCATTAAACTTGTTGAGATCTTCTATGGTAAGAAGTACTAAACCAGATAAGGGAGGGGGATTGGTTATCTTTGATATAACCAATTACAATAAAAGAATGGAATTAGTACTAGATAGTTCAGCTTACACTAAAGTCTCACTAAAGGAATATAATAGAGCTTTGTCTAGAGTCAAAAATTACTTCAGAGACCTGTTTATTGAAGCTAGGATAGACATAGATTTGTTCAATTATATTAATATACCTTTACCCAAACTACCATTAACGTTTGGGATTCCAAAAATTCATAAGGATATACTGCATCCACCAATGAGACCACTCATTGATGGTAGAGCATCCTTAACCTATCCGCGTGCTAAAGTAGTAGATTCTATCCTTCAAAAATATCTGAAGCAGATCCCGCAAGTCTGTAAAGACTCATGGTCATTTTTAGAAAGTCTTAATCTATCTTTAGACCAAGACTCCAATTTTTTGACCACTGATGTGGTTGATCTTTATACTTCCATTCCACATATGGAAGCAGTTGAATGGACAGCCTTAATGATGAAAGATAAAAATGCTCCAACTATATAAATTGATTTAGTTTCTGAACTTATCATTCTAACAAACCATTTTTTTTTACATTTAATGGTCAACATTATCTACAGAAACAAGGTGGAGCGATGGGCTCACTATGTGGAGCTAGTCTAGTGAACATGGTTGTAGCTTACTGGGAAAAACTGTATATTTTTGATCAACCAGATATTAAAGACTTGCTCATGTATTACACGAGATTTTTGGATGATATATTTATCATCTTTAAAGGAGATAAAGAGGCAGCTGACAAACTTGTTGACTACCTAAATTCTACAACCACATTTTTTCAATTTACATACAAATTTGATACTATTAGTATCGATTATCTGGATGTCAAATTAACAAAAGTCCCAGCTAATAACAACTTATGTTCAACTATTTATAGGAAACCTACTTATTGTAATTCCTTTCTGCACTATTCCAGTGCACACCCTTTTAAACAGAAATGTTCGATCGTTAAGGGTCAACTTGTTAGAGCAGAGAGGATGTGCTCTTTAGAAGCAGACTTTTTAACTGAATGTGAGCTCTTAGTTAACATGTTTGCAAATAGAGGTTACCCTAACTACTTGGTCCATGAAATAATGGTAGAAATGAAAAATAAACATATGTTAGGTATTTTCAACCCTATATTACATGGTAAGAACTTAATAGTGGGTTAGATACTGATACAGTAGACACTCCTAATGACATCCAGTTTACCAATTCGTTGGACAAAGTGACTGTAACAGTAATGTAAGTGTAGGAAATCAGGGTGTCACTCATCATTCATATACATCTAGTTTCATTACTATATTTAGTAATGATAGTGACCAAGTTAAATTTATTCTTATTAAGAACTGGTACTTGCTGTACAAGGAGAGAATTGGCTGTCACCTGACAATTATTTACAGGAGGGGTGCCAATTTAAAGAGTCTTCTTGAATCTAAGGAACCAAGAGTCAATAATAGAATAAGAGGCACTTTTCATTGTGGTGCCTGTAAAATGTGTAAACCTATTAAAACAGGTAACACATTTGAAATAGTAGGTAGAAAATATCAGAACACATACATGTTATTGTAATTCTAAAAGCATCATTTATTTAGCTGTCTGTAAAAACTGTCCCGCATTTTATGTGGAAAAACAGATCGTAAATTTAAGGACAAAATTTACGAACATATGTATGCGGTTTCAAAGAATAAAAGTGACAATGCCTTAGCGAAACACATTATTACTAAAGTAGGTCACTCCTTTCAATTTCTAACAATTGATCAGGTTGCTCATGATATCAGAGGGGGACCAACTTCATTGATATTAGAATGTCGTGAATTAGAATGGCAGCTGTCACTCGATGCATTTTCCTACCCAGGCCTAAATGACAATTGTAATATAGCCTGTGTATTTGAGACAGTGATACCAGTTTCAAATGATATAAATATGTGGCTGCATAGGTTTAAATGCATTTTGGTTTAGTAACCTTTATATACTGTTCATAAACACTTTGCATATATTTATGCTTTTAATATAACCTTGTAAAGATTATTTTACAGTAATTTATATTTTATTGTACATTTTCATTATTTTATTTTATTATATAAGTTATTTGTTTTGTGTTTGAGCACGCTGACAATTCAACCTGTGGTGCTTTAAATCTTTACTTATGCTTGTATCTTCATTAAGCTGATTGGTTATACAATCATGCTACTCAGGGGCAGATTTTTTAAATACGACTACATTTGTGTAATTGTTTTTACTTTCTGAAGAAGTTGCTCGAGAGGAGTGACGAAAACGTCTGTTTTAATAAATTGGTTTGGACTATTGTCAGTGGCTTCAGTAGCTCCTTTTTTGGATATGCTTTCAAGTCAGCATTTGCACAAGATATCTCTACAGGATAAAAACATATTTTTCTGCAAACACCAGCAAACAGATATTTTCATACAAAGACCAAAATAGAATACCAAGGAGAAAAACAGGATGTAAAACCACTATAGAGAAACTACAGGAGATTAAATTGTTATGAGAGGTATTTTGTACAGAAAAGTTATAATTTATGCTGATCGAGAAGTAAAAAGTGGTACAGTGTAACTAAAGCTGCAACAGTAGTACGTGCGGTTTGTTATAAAATGTTATTTATTAATTACTGCTTTTAAAGTGACAGTTTGGTGCTGCATCAGTGTACATTCTGCAAGGTTCTGTGGGCAACAGACTGTGAATGCAATTATAACTAGACTTTGATTTCAGCAGATTCCAGCCAGTAAGACCTTAGCGTCTTAAGAAGACTTCGGATCCATCCCAGTAAGCAACACCTTGATAATTAATTTTTCATCTTTCCCATTTGAGCACATCTCTCTCTTGTGGGTATGCACATGTTTAAATACACTGACTACATTTTTATTAACTGTAGCTAATAAATATAATCAGGATTACAAGAAATTCTATGATAAAAGTGAAAAATAAAATAATGCTGTGGCACTGATCAAATCTGTCTCTAATGAAATGCCAGGCAATAGTGTTGGACTAATACTATTTGGCACTAGTACGAAGGATGTCTACCCCTGCTTTATGTCATACAGACTTTGCTTCTGCTTTCCAACACAATTACCATTTTAACACTGATGCATCTGTAACTTATTTCTTGAGTATTTCAAACATGTTTCTTGTTCACACCCATTCAAAGGCTATCTGTTGTAACAACTCAGAAATGGTTACCCCCAGACATACTGGGAACAAACTTTGCAAGATAGAGCATTATTCCTATAAAGCTCTGCAATACTGGTTCGTCTTCTGTCTTTGGCATGTGTATAAATTTTCTATAATAGAGATGAACCCTTGTGACATCAACATGAGACTGTGCACTTCAGACCTGCCAATCTTACTTTACCAGTGCTCTTACATAACTTGAAATTACATCCTTTTAATTTACTTGGAAGCTGTTGCAGCCCGTAGTCAAGTTGTTCTAGTGTCTGATGCCGTTAAAAGAGCAACAATTATGTGTACTGCACTTTCCATGCCTTCAATTACTTGTTGAGTAGGTCTTTGGAATACGGCTGCTGTTGATGAAATATCAAATGGAAGTCTGAGGAATTTGCACCTTCCTAATGCCATATTAAATGCACACAATCTGGAGTTTACTTCATCCAGCTTTATCAAAAATCTGGTTTTGCATACACTAATAAAATGAAAAATATGAAGCTGGCATTCTTGGGAACTTTTCTCCAATTGTAATTGAATAGGTAATCTTCTCTTTTACTTTTCTCAGGTCTTATAGTTCTATGCAAATGCACGTGTTTGCCTTTCTTCATGACAGCAAATATAGTTGTCCATTACATTGGCTGTAACTCCTTATTACCACCTAATCTTTCAATTTGTCTTCAATTCTTGTTCTACTTTATTTCTGACAGCTACTGATACTTTTGTAGGCAGCATGAGCACTGACATATGGTAATTTTAAGTGATATTTGGGCAAATTTTCTAGTAAGTACAATCATGCAGAGTATCCTTGGTACAAGCTCTAAACAGTGTCTGAAATGTCTCTGCAACGGTCTTTTTTTGCAAATATGTAATGTATGATTTGGCACTCTAAACTCTCGACCATTCCTAGTTTCTCACAAGCCAGTGCTCAGATACAGTTTACTTAGCTTTTGTATCTTAACATGCAGTATTTACTGCACCATGATGCATTTTATATCACTAGTCATGATATAAATGACCTGGCTCGTAATTCTAGTGTTTGTTAAAATGTATTTTCCATTCCCAGGCATCTGCTGACATACCTGACCAGTGATGTCTGGTTAAGGTTAGCATGAAGATTCCACCACAAAGTTTAAAGGATGCTATGCATGAGCAGGGCTCAACAAAGTCTAGAGATGTTAGTGCAGGTTTTGGGTTGGGGATACATCAGCAGAACTTTACATATTAATTACAGCAATAATTTAATAAAATATTTACGACTTTTATTAAAAATGTCTCATATAAACTATAAGACAAGGGCAAATGCATTGCAGCATATAACTCACCATATACTGTTATAAATTCACAAACTGTTTCAAAATACTTAATTTTTTTCGTGTTATTTAATACTAAAAAATAAAGTTTGATACAGTTTATTCATACGTCGAAGGTTTTGATCTAATGGGTCCATCCAGAAGTAAGAACAGGCTAACAATGTAAACACAGTTTTTTTGGTTCAGTACCAAACAAGTATGAGGCTTTAAAAGTTTCTTCAGACAAAATATTAAAAACTAGACATTTCCAGTTTAAATTCAAGAGTAGTCATTAATTATCAGCACACTTTCCCTCAATCAGACTTACATTCTCATTCTAGAGCTTCAGAGGCATTGTCAGACCTTAATATAGCAACAATTTCCACATTCATAGTATCAGCAAACAACTGCTTTTCAACAATATATACATTTTTAACATACAATGATTTTCTTTCACATGTCTTCAAAAAGTACTTTCCTGGCATTTATTAACAATATAGTGCTTCGTGTCATGCTTACAGTCACACCTATTACAAGAAGCTTCAATGTTAACTGTGTGGTCTTGTACTGGTGCCTGCTACCCCCCCCCCCACCAATTCATATGGCTCTGTTCTTCAGATCTATTACTTCTACAAAACATTCTCACTGTTTTTTCTAGCTTTTGTCATTTGACTCACATTTTATCTTCCACATATCAGCTGCCTTAGTTTTTTTTAAATCTGTACTACTAATTTTTACTGCTCTGCACACAAACTCGTCTTTTGAGAAGGTCGGGTCTGCATCCCTTAAAAGACACTTCCTTGATTCATTAACTTCTTACATCAGAAATTACTGTGCTATTTATCAGTCATACAAATTACCAAATTTACAGTATTCAGCTGAATTTGTCAATTCAGTATTGTAAGCAGTCAGAGTCTGTAGGTTCTTATGCCCTTTTTTGTAAAGAACAAATTGTGAATAAATTGCAAATTCTTTCTGGGTTCAGAGTAATCCCTGAACTTCTTGTAAATCTTCTTTTACCTCTTCAGAAAAATAGAGTTAAATATCTTTAATATACATGGATATGTAAGCACATGTTTCCCAAGCTTTCCTATCTAATCTACTCGCATAGCAAGAATCACAATTCGAGATCTAAGATTTCAAGTTTTTGGTTAAACTGTCTTTTGGCAAAAGAAGGCCTGGTGGTTACATTCAAGCAAATTTTCAAGCTGAAGCATATATTTCCATTTCAGACATACATTAGTGAAAGTGGATACATTTTTTTCATTCCTGCTAGAGATAATGAAGATGTGGTCATACTTCCATGACGTCTCTACTTAGATAAACACTCTACAAAAGCAAGTGTGCCACATAACATGCAACTTCTATCAGCCAGATCAATAGTAAATACGTATATCCTTTTTTTCCATACAGGAAACAGATTAGGATTAGTACTGCCTCTTGCAAAGACGTGCTTGGATCTGTCCAGGTTGCTTCACCTTCTCTGTACTCTCACAAGATGTATAGGGACTGCTAAAACAATGCCAGAAACATCTGAAAAAAGTATTACACACCTGATGGATCACAAATGGCATCCCTAGGTTTGGCTGCATTTGAGTAGCCAAATACCTGTACTACCTCTGTATGGATGGTATTACGAGAAAGACCATCTCTACTGGACTGGAGATGCTGATGCACTACATTTTCAGATGCCACTGAACCGTCTTTGTATGCAACCTGGCTAAGGCAGCCTAGGGAACCTAGTGGGTTGGATGTTCTGCTGCCAAAGTTCCTAGATGACACTGGACCTTCCTTGTATGTAACCTGTCGAATGGAACTGGATATTGTCAAATTCTTCTGTAATAAG
The DNA here is from genome assembly GCF_019279795.1 of Protopterus annectens. Taxonomy (NCBI): domain Eukaryota; kingdom Metazoa; phylum Chordata; order Ceratodontiformes; family Protopteridae; genus Protopterus; species Protopterus annectens. The sequence continues at coordinate 3,437,509 of NC_056734.1, read as the reverse complement.
GAAGGATCCTGCTATCTTGCAAGCATTCATTGCCACCTGCATATAAATGCAAGCGACAAAAAGATCTTTTCTTAAAGGGAGAGGCTGTTTGTTCATCTTATATTCAGTAGTGCCACAAAAAGGTCTTCCTGTGGGATTAGGATGATCTAGAATTTTGCTAACTGAGGGAAATATCCAGGCTGGCCAAGCATCTGAAAGAATGCTATGAACGCTTGCTCTCCACTCTCCCCTGAAAGTGTACTGTATGAGATAGTCATACAGGTATGGGAAAAGGTATATGCCTTTCACATGAGGTGGGTGAAGACTGAAACTAAGCACCTGGTGAACACCTTGGTAGAGTGGACAGCCCAAACAGCAGGGAAGATAATTGGAAATATTTCATCCCTCCTATTAAAACTAGGGAATCTCCTGGGTTCCCAATAAATAAGGATGGGCAAGTAGGCACCCTCCATAAGCGCAGGAAGAACTGCAGAGCTGCCATCTTCATCTTCCTCACATTCAAGAACTTGTTTAATTTGAAGAGGTATACTACGGCTCTCCATTGACCAAGTTTTCTAGGTACCACACACACACACAAAGGATAACACCCATGCTAAGGCAAACTGGTCCAAAGTTGGTGATTCTCAAATGAAGAGAATGCCCTGAACTCAAATCTGTACTCTAATGAAAAAAATTCTTTTACACATACATTTGTGGTCACATCAATCCATCTTTCTTTGAAGATGGACAACCTTGGTCCAATCTTTCTTTGGAGACAGATAGCCTTGTTCCAAGGAGGAGGGAGGAGACAGGGGAGATGGGAGGGGGACTAGGAAAAACATTCCTGGCTGGAAACAATGACCATTACCTTGCATCTGCCATTTTCTGTTGAGTTCCTTGCCTTCTTCTCACTGGTCTTTACTCATGAGTTCCTCTCCTTGAATTGTTCCAGAAGGGGTAGTTCCCAAACAAAGGGCCACTACTTATGTGGTTAATTTCTAATGCAGTTATGAATCAGAGAAAATAAATGGTTCACTTCTTTACATATGCTTATACTTTTTCATCAGTTCCTTGAAAACTTCCTGAGGTACGTGGCTAAAACTAAAGTGCTTGTCTGAATAAATACTGAAAAGCTGCCCTTTCACCTTATCTGGTAAAGCTGGGTCCTTAGCCACACACATTTCCTATTACTGTGCTCAAACCTTCTGCTTTGGGAAGGGTGTGTACAGTATCATACAAATGAATATTTACCATCGCTGATGGCAATAATGAGCAATCCAAGTAATGTTTACTTCTGGACTCCACTATGGGTCTTTTCCATCAAGTCCTTACATATTACTTTTTATGTTGGCAGCATACTGAAGCACGAATTTGGTAATAAATAGTCCTGGAAGATGTATATACTTTTTTCCCAAACCAGTCCAGGCTGACACTTTCTTTGTTAAATGGGACGCATATTAGTGACGGCCACCAGTCCATACCTTCAAGATAGCAAACAGTGCAATCACTGCAAGGTCTGCAGCTAGGTTTCTCCACAATCCCTATAAAAGCTATCTTTGTGTGTGCTAGTGGTTGTGACTCCAGGTCCAGGGAGGCATTACCAAAATCATTTTCAAACACCTTGGATAACTGAGGGAATGGCTGTCAGCCTGGACTTTTCAATGCCCAGCAATTCATTTTTCTAGAAGTTGAACAATTTGTTGTACCCACGTCTTTTAAAATATTCTTACATTAAGCTGAGGGTCTACCTAAAGGAAACATCCTTAGGAGGAGACCCAGATGAGCTGGATTCTTTCTCATGTGTGATAACCCAAGTGAGAAGACTTACCTAGAAACCTGAACTCCTGGATTAGTGTAAGACTGCACACCATCTGCTATGCTGTGATGTATTCTACAAATCACTTATAATTAAGTATGGCTGGGATTAGGTGGCACTCCTTGAGAGCAGGTAACTATGTGACTGGTATCTGTCCCACAAGCTACAAGGCTGGGATACTGTGCTGGTTTGTATTTTTTATAAATAAAAGATAAAAAAAAAAAAAACATGCAGAGAAATCCAAGAGCACAGCTTAAAAAAAAAGACAAAACTTTAATTGTACAAGCAGGTAAGCGCTTTCATGTCTCAAAGGACACCTCATCAAACCATAAAAAAATAACACAAACACACTGCTTAAATACACAACTTGAAACAAAGTAAATGCCAAAGCTATTTGAACAGGCCACGTGACTTCAGATGTGGTTTTAAAGGTAGTCTCATTCAGACCATAACCCTTATCTGCATGAAGCAAAATAATCTATCTCATTTCACATTCCTCTGTTTTATTAGTAAGATCTCCCATTCTTATACTCTCTGAAATCAGCTACAGCACTAAAGTAAAAGTATAACCAGAACCTTGACAATATATATGCTTAGTTAGTGCATTATTCCTATCTAATTTACAAATTTCACAAAGATGTTCACGTATACATTCACAAAGGGAACGGCTGGTCTTGCCCACATAAGAGCAGGCAGGCTAGGCACTTAGATAAGTGCACTATGTTATTATCGTACAGTAGCATAAAAAGAAAATGTACAAATCTTCTTGGTAGTAGGGTGAATAAAAAGTCTCTCCTGATCTATATACTTCCACTGCAAGTTCTACAGCTACCTGCATGTTGTGAAGCAACATGTGAAGCATAGTTAACCTTTAGAACATAAAAGGCATTTCAGAGATTTCAGATTCTTAAAATATAACCTGGGTGCCCCCTTCCACACGTCTTGTCATCTGCTGTCTGAATGTGCCCGTTCTTTTTCATGATTTCACAAACTTTATTAACATTAGAGTAATAGAAGACAGGCACCCCTAATTTGTCAGGACAAGAGCTATTACTGAAACCCTCAGATCTTCTTTGGCAGTTACATTGTTTCAAGTTGTGTATTTAAGCAGTGTGTTTGTGTTATTTTTTATGGTCTGATGAAGTGTCCTTTGAGACGTGGAAGAGTTTACCTACTTGTACAATTAAAGTTTTATCTGTTTTTTAAGCCATGCTCTTGGATTTCTCTGCATGTTTTTTTACCTTTGACTGTTTTTGCTGCCTAGGAGGAATCTATACATCAGCACCTGGTGATTTTTTTTTGCTGCTGTCACTTTTTATCAATAGCTGAAATCATCACTCCCTTTCTAAGAAATCAGGTTTCTCGATGACACCAGGCAGGATTTAAAAGACACATAAGCAATTCCCAGTAGTAAGTGCTTTTAGATTGCCCTCGACAGATGCCTCTGACTGACATTTTGATGTGCTACAGCACAATTTTTTTAGTGAAAGCCAGCCTGGCTACAAGACTGTTGTCTGTCACTGTACACACATGCAACAATAGGTAATGAAGCAAAGTAAATGGGTACTAGAGTCAATGGCAGACTAGGCTAATTTCATTACTTTTGGGATCCTCAGGTTCTTGTGGTTAAGACAAGGTCACCTGGGTGTCTTCTTCTTTGCTAACAGAATTGTTCGAAACTAGCATCCTGAATTTATCCACTTTGCTATGGCTCTTCATATTACACACTTTACTTAAACTACTGGGCCAGGAACAGAACCCCCTTGGTATATGCAAAGAAATATTTTATGCTTCAGGAAAACTGCCAGACTATCTGAATTACACTTTTCTTACCAATGAGACCACAATGTTTACAGCATGACATCTAATAAATCTCTTTTAGGTAAAGAAAAGGACAATAAAGGTGACAAAAAACTGACCAGGAAACAAATAAATAACTTGTGCAAAAGAAAAAAAATATTTAAATAGTGAAGGTTACTCTTCCTTTTCTGACAAGCATCAAACTAATCTCCACAGTTTGAGGAGGGGACTGGTGCCACTCTGGAGATGTCCAATTTTCTGGAAATTGGGCTGTCCATCTGCAGCTGCAGTGATACTTAGGTGGATCAGTTCATACAAGTACTTTCAGATCAGCCTACTTTACGGGAACTGATTGTACCTTTTGTAGTTACGGTCTTACAAATCTGAGAAAATATCAAGACTGTTCTAAGTTCTCTACTTGGCAAGAATAAAAACGTTTACCCAGACTGCACCTGCAAATAAATCCAAGTGCGATCAGTTTACTACCCTAGTCAACAAATGTAAAATAAGAATAAAATAAAAGCAACTAGTGAAGGAATTTGGACTTACTTAATATTAATTTGGCTTAAACCAAAGTCCATGCAGTCTATTTAATCATGGGCATTGACAAAACCTGGATCTAAAGGAACTACGTACAAAATAATGTCATACAGAAGTGCAATTTTAAGTGTGAATTATCTAATCCACACAAAGGTGTCCATATGCATTACACATGAAAATCACAATAAACTAAGGGAAACCATTTATGCCCCTCACTGCGAAGAAATAACAGAGTTTATCAAATAAAATGTTCTTCTCACACTATCACCATGCTATCATTTGTAAATTCTATGCAGCAAAATAAAAAGAAAATATAAAATAAATCAAATAAGCAAGCAATATATCTGCTATAGAAAAAAATATACAGTGGATTCCACTGCATTTTTTTTATCCATTTATACAGTTTCAGTATAACATATGAACTTTGCAATAGCTAACAACGTATAATAAATCATCATCATCATCATCATCAATACCCTTTTTCCCCATTTTCTACATGGGATATGTTCACCATCTCTACCTATTCAATGTCACTCTCCTGCCTTCTTTGACACTCATGCCTGACCGTCTTTTCTCACACAATCTATCCACCTCTTCGGTGGATGCCCACATTTCCTCTTGCCACCTCCTTGCTCTGTTCCAAATCACCTTCACCAGATTGTCTTCTGCTTTTTTGTACAGGAGCCCGGACCGTCATAATCTGTTCTCTTTGACCTTGTCTATAAACTGGAGCTACTTTGGCTTCTGCTCTTATGTCCTCATATCTTCGTCTGTCCCACACTGTGCATCCTACCACCCATTTCAGGCACTTCATCTCCATCATCTCTAGCTTTCTCAACTGATCTGCCATAACTGCCCAGGGTTCAGTACTATACAGTAGTCGGGGGGGGGAGGGGGGTCACACCGCTGTTTTGTACACCTTACTTTTCAGTTACTTTGGCATTCTTCTGTCATATACTACACCTGACACACTGTGCTAGTTGGCTGCAGCCCCTCTGATTCTAGCTTTGACCTCCTCATTCAGACTACCCTTCTCATCCACCCCTCCCAGATATTTGAAGCTGTTAACCTGATTCCACTATTTCCCTATTACAATTCTCAACTTCTTCTGAACGCTACCATTTGCTGCCATTACAACTCTCTTATCTGTAATCAGTTTCATCCCACATGCCTTCAGTTTTGCATTCCATTCCCCTATCTTTTACTGAAGTTTTTTCTCAGAGTCTGTCTGTAATGCTACATCATCTGCATACAATAACTTTGTTGATCGGTCTCTTCAGACTTGTTTGCTAATGTAGTCCATTTATCAGTATGAAGAGCAGTGGGCTCTGAGTTGATCCCAGAGTCATACCCACTCCCAGTGGGAACTCCTCTGTGACACTGAACACTGTACATTAGCCTGCACTTATTCTACCGATGTTTCTGGGACTTAGAACCACTGCAGGACTGCTCAAATCAGCTTTCTAGGGACCCTGTCATATGCTTTCTCCCAGTCTAGCAATGCCCAGTTAGACTATTTCCTCATCTCTAGCTTCTTCTCAACTGTCTCACTGCAGACACTGGGTCAGTTGTGCTGCATCCTAATCTGAATTCGAAGTGCTCATCTCTCATCTTATTTCTGACTACTTTGCACATTCATTTATAAATCACCCTCTCCAGAACTTTCATGCGACATGACAGTTGCTTGATACCTCTGTACACCGCACAGTTGTTAATGTCCCACTCATACCTCTCAGAGCAAAAAATCTGGACAAAGCCATCAATAATGAGTGGATAAAGGCCCCAAAACAGGGACCCTTTATAAATATTGCTCTTACAAACTTAGAAAATTGATAAAACAACAGGTTTTTCATTAGCATGAATTTTCTGAAGAGTATAAAGTCTGAAACTCAAATGTCTGCCATTTTCTGACTTCAACCCTGAATAATTTGCCAGAAAAGCACAATTTATGAGAAAAGACCAAAAATATGCAGCAAAATCTGGACATTCGGCAAAAATCTGTACAGGTGAAAGGCATGGTCCCATTTTATTCTTGAACACTAATTAATGCAGTGATGCATCTTCTTCTTTCGGCTTTTCCCAGTTAGGGGTCACCGCAGCAGATCACCTGTCCGTTCATGATTGGCAGTGGAGTTTTACAGTGTCGAGTTGCCAGCCCGACGCCCAGCCTTCCACAGAAGGCACACACACGCACACACTCACACCTAGGGCCAATTTAGAGTGTCCAATCCACCTACAGCATGTCTGAGATGTGAGAGGAAACCGGAGCACCCGGAGGAAACCCACGTGACCACAGGGAGGACATGCAGACTCCACACAGAAGGCACCCCAGCTGAGAATCGAACCGGAGAACCTCTTGCTGTGAGGAAGCAATGCTAACCACTGCACCACCACGGCCGCCCCACTAATGCACTGATATATAATGCACAGTAAATCTGAAACACTAACCAGAAAAATGAAGCCTCTCTCAGATTTTAGGAAGTTTTACTATTTGCTAATAGCTTGCATTCACTTTACACTACACCCTGAAATTAATTTACTCTAACTTCTCTCTAATGCAGGCAGAAAAGGGTGTATGGCTACATAAAACCATACCAGATGTCTAATATCACTAAGTCTGAAGACTCAGTTGCAACTCTGTGCAAAGTTTTGCCTGATACATGACTGAAATATTATCTGCATATCAAAATATACAGAGGCTTGACATTTAATGCTTGCATGAACATTTGGTAGGGTCATAAGAGGTGAGCAATTCATCTGAATTTATGGGATATAATATAAAAGGGCACGTCTGACCATCTTTTTTCCAGAACATCTGTCAAGTACTGCTACTCACCGATTAAGTAGGAGGTGAAATAGTTTTTAATTAAGGCTGACATTTTATAAAAAAAAAAAAAAAAAAACAGAATTTACTACTGGTGTGCTAGCTTTGCAGGAGTTCGATCATGAAAACTATCACCTAAAAGTAAGTATAACATTCTGCTTACGCAGAAAGGTATCTTCTTTTGCAGAACAGCATCCCTCACTTGTACTACACACAGATAATTATGACAGTTTTCATAACATTTGTTAATTTTGCTCAAAGTAGAGCTCTTGAATCAATTTAGAGAGGACATAAACAGTTATGATTAGTAACTTAATCATAACAGCTATACACCGATTCATTACAAATTAAGGAAAAATGGCATAGGACCATGGTGTGAATAGAAGTGAAGTAGACCTCTGATAAAAGTGCAGCAACAGTTGATGACAGACACTTCATGCTGCCACAAACTGTCTCTTGCAGATTTTAAAGCTGTTAAAATTCTGATGCTCTTCTGTAGTGGTTACAGTGTATGCTGTGGCATAAAAAAAACAATACAATTGTCTAGGATGCATAACAAAGTTTATGCACTGTTCTCACTCTGCAAAGGCTCATCTCAAGCTTACCTTTTTTTGGCAGACTTTGGGGCATAACAAGTGTGCTCAATGTACTACAATGTGGTTAACTTGTAGAAAGTACAAGTTAGAGTAGCAACCTATAAATTAAAGTCAAAATCAGTTATGCAGCAGTCATACCACTACATCCTCTGTGCTGAGCTTTGAACAAGTAGCATGACTTAAATGTACAAAAGAACAGTTCTTTTTGTGCTATCTCACTGTAAGACCAAGCCACATTATTACACTAGGGACAGGTAGAAGAATTAAAGACATGATCACCTGATTTTTCTGCATCTTTTGAGACTAACAGTCTCAGTAGTTCAAGTATGTGGCATATTTCTAATGACATACAGTGCACTGCTGAGAAAGTACAATTGTGTACACTTACCATAAATGTAGATGTTCGACTGTATTCACTGTTGCAGTCATCACATTTGGGTTATCCCTGCCAGGGTAGCCCTCAGCTGGTCCAAATACAAGAGGAGTAGTATTTCTGCTTCAGTCGCTGTTGCTTCAGGACTGACGTCAGGTCGTCAGTAGTATAAAGTAAGGCAGCCAACGCCATTACATCAGTCTTTCTTGCCGAGGAGCCTGAAGCAGAAGCAGTTTGCATGAGTGCCAGTCGGACGCTACCTGCGACAGCAAACAATGCAGAAATACTACACATCTGATATTCGGGCCAGCCGAGGGCTACCCTGGTAGGGATAACCCAAATGTGATGACTGCAACAGTGAAACACCAAGAACATCATTTACTGTGGTACTATCTACACTCCAACTTGCAATGATAGTACTTTTACAACTGTCTCTAACAAAAGCATAAGCTTCTCCTTTGCAATGACACCTTTTGTTTTGGTAGTGGCCATCTCTTACACAGCTTTTTAAATTATAATCATATGTTAGACTTGAAAGAATAGCTAACCTAGCATGCTTGTTCAGACTCAGAATTGTTATGTCCAAATCAAATGAACTGTGGTGTAAACCTGGGCCATCAGTGAAGGCAGAAGGGCCGACAGCAGTCAATACAAAGATTTAAAACATACAAACTCCCCCCAGCTAGAATGTGTGTGACACTTCTGCTGTAAAAATCTGAGATGCTACCATCGCTTCCCAACTCACATCATGCCACATGTACAATGTGACACAAACCCAAAAAAATAGGTTTCATAAGGAATCAAAAGGATGTGGAGAGAACTACATCCAGGCAAAAATCAGAGTAGTCAAATGAGAAGTTATGTACCTACCATAACGTTCCATGTTAGTTGTCTTCTCTCGCCTTCTTTCTTGCTTGATGGGTTCGGAGCCGATCCTCGGCTCCGACTCGGCACTTGCTAAGCTCGAGAGTCACTTTTACCAGCTCGAGGCAGCCCCATATCCCATGATGCAAGGCGGTAAGTACCCAGATCTCGTTTGATGACAAAGGGGCAATAGCACCTAGCATAATAACTTCCCAAAGGAAGAAATAAGGAGAGAAAAAACCTGCAGGATGGTAGGAAGTATAACTCCTTGTAGAGAAAGGTCTGTCCAGGCCTGGGGGAAGGAGGGAGGGTCGCAAGAAAGAAGGCGAGAGAAGACAACTAACATGGAACGTTATGGTAGGTACATAACTTCTCAATGTTAAGTTGTCAATCTCGCCTTCATTCTTGCTTGATGGGACCGCGTCCCTAGCACCTCTATCCTGGGTGGCTCAATGGAACAGACTCTTGAGAACTGTAGAGCCAAAGCTGGCTCTGTCCCTGGAGGCCAAATCCAATTTGTAATGGGAAACAAATGTATGAGGAGTGGCCCAAGTGGCTGCTGCACAAACAGTGTCTAAAGGAAGTCTAGCTTGAAAGGCTGTAGAAGTAGCTAAGCTTCTGGTTGAATGTGCTTTTGGTTTCGAGCACAGCTGTTTTCCCCTGAGCCGATAAATTTCAGAGATGACAGAAGAAAGCCATCTAGACAAGGTCACTTTTGAGACATGAAGGCCTTTCTTGTTATCAGCATAGGAAACAAAGAGTTGATCGGATTTCCTGAATTGTTTTGTTCTGTCCAAATAATATCGGAGTTGGCGATGTACATCAAGATAATGTAATTTTTGTTCCGATCTGTTTGAATAGTTTGGAAAAAATACAGGGAGATCAATGGCTTGATTCAAATTAGTCTTTGAGGCGACCTTAGGCAAAAAGGTCGGATTAGTTCTCAATGATACTCTGTCTTTGTGGAAGACCAAATAGGGGGGGGGGCGAACAGATAGAGCATGAAGTTCAGACACCCTCCTAGCTGATGTAACAGCAACCAGGAATAAAGTTTTCCATGAAAGAAATTTCAGGGAACAAGAAACAGCTGGCTCGAAGGGAGGAAGAATCAAGGATGTCAGCACCAAATTTAGGTCCCATTGAGGAGGAGGACTCCTGACTGGAGGCTTCAGGAGGAAAATTCCTTTCAAGAAGGCTCTACAAAGCCTGTGGGATATAATGTTGTGATCTGCGAACCCGACATGAAATTTCGAGATAGCAGCCAACTGAACTTTGACTGTGGAAGAAGAGGAGCCCGCGTGAAAAATCTCCGCTAAGAAATCCAAAACTGCTTGAACTGGAGCAGTGAAGGGATCAATATTCTTGGCTTTAGCCCAATAAGAAAAACGTTTCCATTTGCTAGTATAAATCCTCCTGGTAGAGGATTTTTAAGGAAGCTACTATGATGTCTCTAACAGGGTTAGAGATCATAGGAAGCCTGGCTAAGGAAGGAAGTGGAGCAACCATGCTGTGAGGTTGAGAGAAGGGATAGACCGGTGCAGCTGACCGGATTGGTGAATCAGAAGATCTGGCACTGGGTCCAGATGCCACGGCTGCACCAAAAGGTGACGATGAAGGAACAGAAACCAAATTTGTCGAGGCCAATAAGGAGCAATGAGAATCAATTTGGCTCTCAAAACGGTTGCTTTCTGGATAACTTGAGGGAACAGAGGAAATGGAGGAAAGGCATAAAGAAGTCCCTGGGGCCAATCCTGGGTCAGAGCGTCTCTGGGGGGATGGCCTGGCAGTGGGAAGAGAGAGAAGAAGTCTGGGCATTTGCTGTTTTGGGGAGTAGCAAAAAGATCGCAACATGGGCGACCCCATTCCAGAAAAATCTCTTCCACTATAGATTGTTTGAGAGACCACTCATGAGGCATGAGAATAGCTCTGCTCAATCTGTCCGCTAAAATGTTGGTTTTCCCAGGGATATGCGTTGCTACCAGAAACCGATGAGAGGAGATCGCCCATTGCCAAAGTCTGAGCGCTTCTCGACACAAGGGGTAGGACTTGGTTCCGCCCTGTTTGTTGATATACCAAACTACAGACATGTTGTCTGTGTGGACTGCAATTGTCCCTAAGGGAAGAAAGTCATTGAGGGCTTGCAACGTTAAAAGCACTGCTCTCATCTCTAGGACGTTTATGTGCAGGTGGTATTCGAAAGGTTGCCACGTCCCATGAACCATCCTGCCCTGATAATGCCCCCCCCACCCGATCAGGGAGGCATCCATAGTGACAGTGGCTACCGGGGATGGGGGTACAAAGTGTCTGCCTTGGTGAATCTGGGGAGAAGTGATCCACCAAGCAAGATGACTCTTGCAAATCTGTCTCACCAGTATTTGGTGACGCATCGGAAGTTGTTGGTAAGACCACTGAGTGAACAACATCCATTGAAGAAGGCGCATATAGAAGCGAGCCAGGGGAAGAAGGGTAATGGCCGCAGCCATGAGGCCTAACACCTTTAGAACCATTCTGGCCTGTACCTTCTTGTTGGCTAGAATGATCCTGACGTGAGTTTGAATGTCTGAGATTCTTTGATCTGTAAGGGTAGCTGACATCCGAACAGTGTTTAAGTTTGCGCCTATGAAAGTAATAGACTGGCAGGGCAATAAGGATGATTTTTCGGAGTTGATCGAGATGCCCAATTGAGAACAAAGATTTATTGTGTAATCCCTGGCTTGAAGAAGCTGATACCTGGTGGTGGCTGAAAGGAGCCAGTCGTCGAGATACGGAAACACCTGGAATCCTTGGCGTCTCAGGTGAGCCGTGACCACTGCCATACATTTGGTGAACACTCTGGGGGCTGTAGTGAGACCAAAGGGCAGGGCTCTGAACTGGAAATGACTGGACCCCAGCCGAAAGCGGAGAAATCTCCTGGAGCGTCTGTGAATTTTTATGTGATAGTACGCATCCTGAAGATCTATTGAGCACATCCTGTTGTCCTTCTGTAAGAAGGGCAGAATTGACTGAAGAGTGACCATTCGGAATCTTGTCTTCCTCACAGACTTGTTGAGTCTGCTGAGATCCAATATTGGTCTCCAGTCTCCCATCTTTTTGGGGACCAAAAAGAACCTTGAGTAGATTCCGGGCTCTGAATGATCTGTTGTAACTGGCTGAATGGCTCTTTTTTGCAGTAGTTTTAAGACTTCTAACTCTGCAATTTCCCTTAGACCAGGTGGTACATCTGGAAGGGAATTTGAGTGATAGAAAGGACTTTCCTCGAAAGGAATTTTGTAACCCTCGGATATGATCGACTGTACCCATCTGTCTTGAGTGAGGGAACGCCAGGCTTCTGGGTACAGCGATAGTCTTCCCCCGACTGCCTCCAAGGATGGACAGCTGGGCAACACCTCAGGGATGTTGAAAGGGCTTGTCAGAGAGAGGCTCTCTGCTTCCCTGGTTTTGTGGACCCCCTCTGCCTCTAGAGCGGCGTCTGTTATTGTTACCCCCTCTGCCTCTAGGGGTAAACTGACCACGTGAATCGGCGTGACTCCTTGGGATTTGGAACCACATTTTGCCACCCTTCTGCCCTTTGGGGTAAGGTCTAGAAGGGGTGGAAAACGGACCCCACGGCAGAAAGAGTCTTGCCGTCCTGCTCACACCTGGTCAACGTTTCCTTCACTTGAGGGCCAAACAAAGCTGACCCATCAAAGGGAGAGTTTGTGAAGGACGCCTTAAAGGGATCTGCAAAATTACAGAGCCGCATCCAGGCTTGGCGTCTAAGAGCCACACCTGTACCTGCGGCCCTACTCGCTCCATCTGCAGCATATGATATGAGTCGCATGGAGGAGTTAGCAATAGAATTAAAGGTTCCTAGCTGCGAAGCAATTTTTTCTTGAGCCCCTGCAGCTGTAGGATCCTGAACTACTTCACCTAGCTCCTTAAGGATATCCCTCTGGAGTCTGGTGAAGTGACATAGGTAGTTCAGCGAACGCATAGCAAAGGTCGCTGAAGAGAACATCCGCTTACCATACCTATCCATGGTCCTAGAGTCCTTATTAGGAGGATGGACAGGTACGGAAGGATCTGCAAGTTCCTTCTTAGTGGCAGCTGCCACCACCATGGCATCAGCAGGGACACCTTTCGTGAGGAATTGCTTGTCCGACGGGGCAGTAATAAATTTAGAAGGCCTCCTAGGGACTGGCTCTACAGAGTCAGGAGCAGCCCACGCCTTTCGAGCAATAACCTGCATAAGGGGGTCGAAAGGTGGAGATACCCAGGAGGTGGAGGGCCGAGATCCAAACGCCTCCAGGTATACCGACTCATCCTCAGAGGGATTATTGGTGGGCCAGTTTCCCCTCTGTCTAAGGAGTTCTAGGATGTCTGAAAAGGAGACATCCTCAGAGGGGGATCTTGGGGATCCCTCTGACTCATCTAAGTCAGTATCTGAAGTGATAGACTCGGGGGAGTCTACGTGTTTCCTCTTACAGGTCCTCTTTCGCGGAGGATCTCCTGACTGATCAGGAGAATCCTCGGAAGAGGGGGTTCTTCCCAGTGGGGAAACTTGAGGCGGAGGATCTCTGGGTCCGGGAGCAAGAGAAGTGGCAGAGATATCGACAGGCACCATAGAGGGAGGAGCTAAGGGAACAGACTGCTGGCTGAGTCCAGTGGCCAGCACACTCTTCATCACCTCGAAGGCTCCCCTCCCAGGGAGGTCCGAGAGAACCCGTTCCGAAGAACCAGGAACTACAGGACCCACTGAAAGGGAAGGCTCAGAGGCAGATGTCGAAGCCGAGCTCACCAAGGCCGAGGCTCCAAGGGGAAGAGTGGGGTCGGACAAGGGTCTGATGCCACTCACCCCCTCGGAGGAGACCAGGGAAGCCCGACCACTGAATCCCTCTAAGGAAGGTCTCGAAGAGGAGATAAGAGTAGAGGCTGAAGGAGCAGAAGGGGGTATCTGTCCCTCAGCCGTAGCAGAAACCATTCCCAAAGACTCCAACTCCAAACTCTGGGGTAGAGTCGAAGGAGGAACTGCAATGGGGTGTGGACTAATAGTCATCTGTTGAGACGGACTATGTAGCATCTGGGCCAGTGCCTGTGATTTTAATAATCTACTGACCACTCTCTCTAAATCATGGTCAGGAAGCCTGGATGACCTGGATGATCGGCTCCGATGGCTCCGTTCCGAGAGGAGAGGAGAAGCCGGAGCCCAGAGTATCGGCTCCAAGGAAGGGGACCTAGATCTCTTCCTCGAAGGAACCATCGGAGCCGACGAAACTATTGATGCTGTCGGAGCCGACAATTTTTCGGCGCCGACGGAAGGTCTCGATGTATCTGCTCCAGCCGGAGCCGATACAGACACAAAAGTAACGGTGTCGGTGCCGGTCGGCGCCGACACCGAAGCCTGGGCCACATGGTGGTCGGAGCCAGTCGGAGCAGACACCGAAGTGGCCGAACCAGTATCGGCACCGATAGCCATCGGTGCCGAGGATTTGTGTAAACTAGGATCGGCTCCAGCCGGAGCCGATCTCGACTCTGAAAGAGTCGGAACCGAGGCCGCAGGCTTAGGAACAGAAGCCTGGGCCTTGGAAGACTTAGAAGTCTTAGTCGGGGCCGACTTAGCCGGAGAGCCCTCCGGTTTAAGAAGGCCCCTCAAAATCAATTTATTTCTTCTCTCCTGCAGGACTCTCTGGCTAAAAGAATGACATATAGCACAGGAGTCCTGCAGGTGGAGAGGCCCCAGGCAGTACAGGCAAGAAGTGTGACCGTCTGTCAGAGACATCTTCTGACAGCACGAGTCACACTTCTTAAAGCCTGAGACCCTTTCCTTAGACATGGTGTAAAAAACACACACACACACAACACCTGTCCAAGAAATTATTATTATCCCAAGAGGAAAAGACTAATCTCTCATACACACACACACACACCCTAACAAGGGGGGGGGGGGATGGGATGGGAGAAGGTCTGACTAAAAGTTTTAAGGAGATAGGGAAATTCTAGTCAGAATGGGACTAAAACTAGTCTAAAACTATCAAAATTAAAGTTTAAGAAGAAAAAGGGGCAAAAACAGTAATGTATAAATCACTTACCAGGAGCTGGTAAAAGGAGGACCTCATCAGCGAAGCGGCAAACGAGATCTGGGTACTTACCGCCTTGCATCATGGGATATGGGGCTGCCTCGAGCTGGTAAAAGTGACTCTCGAGCTTAGCAAGTGCCGAGTCGGAGCCGAGGATCGGCTCCGAACCCATCAAGCAAGAATGAAGGCGAGATTGACAACTTAACATCTATACTTCCTTTTTATTTTTTTTCTGATGCCACCCTCTTACCTGCTGACCATCAACTATAATCTTACAAGGACATCAACTAATTTTATTTTAGTGAATTCTGCAGCAATCACCAAACATTCAGTGATCAGTTTATTTTTTTTTCAGCCTCAAACATACCTCTGGGGGCTATCATGAGCACCTGTATCACAGCTGGGTAAGCCATAACCTCCCTTTGGCTGTGCATGCTCCTATAAAAACACAGATGAGGGCTAACTTTGCCAGTTCAGGATTTCAAAGCCAATGACTCTGTGCAGCCGTTTTGGTAGGACAAGGCTCTACTTGTGAAACAATGATTAGTCAGCTGAAAGCAAAATTCTTTTTACCCTGATGGGTGAGCTGGCAACAGTTGCTTGCTTCCTCCCTCCCTCAACGCATTACTTGAACTCTGTTTATCTTGGTAAAAGAGCTTCATAGATCTATGCCTCACGAGACAGGCAGCTATACTTATGTGGCACTCTTGGGTGGGTTAATGCTTTCTGATAACAGAAATTTGAAGCTGAGGTAAAAGTGTCCTTTAAATGGCAAAGTGCTAAGCTACAATAGCAAAAACAAATGGTTTGGGTTTGAAATGCTTTACATTCTGCTGATGCAAACATGTTTTGTTTTCCTTTGAGGAACATGTGTGTATATATATATATATATATATATATATATATATATATATTTTTTTTTTTTTTTTTTTAACTAAATGAGAGAGAATGCATTCACTTACTCTGTAATGTCCGAGGGTCAATGAGATGGATGGTACTAGTCACTCGAAGGCACACACAAATCTGACTCATGTTGCCCAAGCTCTGCGCCAGTCTTTGTGGCAAACACACAATACTGTCCTGTTGACAAATGCAGAATTTATTAGATTTCACATGCAGCTCTAAACTGGACTCCATTAGTTAACTTACTACTTAAGGCATGCAGCCAAGAAATCGCAAACATAATCAGTGTACTGCTAACATGTACAGTAACGGCAGTATTATACATAAAGAAGCCATAAAACATCATCAAATGTATAGACATGGGAAATGCTTACCAAACTGGCGAATAACAGAGAGGACCTGACAGGATGTATTTTGATAATCACAATTTAGATCATTAACAGTAACTAGGCAGTAAAGCATTTTACATTACTCAAGGTTGTAGTAGCAATCACTTCAGAAAGAGGCAGAAGTGTTCCAAGTCATGTTCTATGCATATCACACCATCTGCCCCGAATGAGCCACTTGCACCTGGTTAAGGATATATGCTTCATGCTGCCATTTTAAGTTCTCTTCCCCTAAATGAATTAACTCCTCTAGTAAATGACATGCTTTATTCCACAAAACATTCATCCCACTTGAAACTTATCCATCAGCAAATACATAAAAATGGGGACTACATGACCCTTTGACACGTGTAGGTAACCTTTTGAAGGCAAAGAGAATGATAGTGAGTAATGGCTCCATTTGCAAGAACCTCTCACAAGCATGTGCTACTATGATTACTTAAACTGTAAGTACTATAATACAGATGAAATGCAGCTGTACTGTCTTACTTTAAAAGGGTTCTTGCAGCATATTTTAACATGCAGTACCTATAATGAAGAAAAGTACAGGAGTACAGACAAAAACATAAATGAAGGCATACTTCAAAGACATTTGCAAAGTAACCCTGTCAAAGATGTCTTTCTTTCTGCAATATGTGTCTAAGATACACAATGTTTAGTGAAAGTATAAATTAAGTGACTATGTACTTGTGCAAATATCTGCTGGAAGCACACCTTTAAAAACAGGCAACAGGAACCTAAGCCATTCCTAGTGAAATTCTTACTGCCTGCTTTTAAAAGACTTCCCATCACTTAAGCAAATGACACAAACAGCTAATGGCAAATAGACAGCATCTGCTTTAGCATGTTTTCCCTTTCAGTCCCTACTGATCAAAGGAGACAGCTGCCAGACCCACAAAACTCTCTCATACATACAAGGTACAACTGACGCTAGCAGCATATATTCAGTAGTGGAGAAAACAGAATGAACATAAAAGTTCAAATAAATATCTAAAAGCTGGATGTGGTAGAATACAAAGGCTGCTCTAGGGCAGACTTCAGCCTTATGGAAAAACAAAAGGGCTTACTACATGAACGCAAAACATTCAGGTACCGCTTCCTAAACAAATAGTTTCAGGACTGTCATGTATCTCCGTCTGTAATAAACCAGGCAATAATTTCATACCCATAATGGCTGCAATCTTAACTACTGGTGTGTGTACGCAAAACAATTTAAATGCTCAGCTCATAAGCATTTAACAAATTATAAAACAGACAGGTCAGATTTAATTTAGCTGAAACTACACAGCACAGTGAAACAAATAAATCTGCAAATGCAAAAACCGAAACACTACTCTACAATAGATATAAAAAGACGTTCCTGTACAGAAGGTACTTTATGGAACTCTTGAAAGAGGCCTCAAAGTTGTACATGCAAAATCAGGGAAAGCAACCTATTCCAAAGATCTAGGACAAACTTGGCAAAATGGGACATGACAGACATTTCCAGACGAGACCTTGAACAGCCCTTGAATAGTGACATAAGACACAATGTCAGAGAAAAGGGACTAGCAACTCTGTTAAACAAGCAGTACCCATATCACGTGGGGTCTGGTACATAAAAGCAAGTACCTTAAAGACAAAACTGGCATCCAGTGCAAGTATCTTAAAGATAAAATGTGACAAGTTAGCCAACAATCATGTCATGGAGTCTTGCACACATTGCAGGAATGTCAAGTCACTGCCCAATAACCTGAACTAAAGGACACTGGAAAATAATGTCAGTGGGCTAGACTGTCACTGTAAGGATTCATGCTGGAATGAGACTATAGATCTGAGCAATATTCCTAAAAAGAAAATAAGTCTTCCTGACGGCAGACATCTGTTCCTTTAGTGTCAACCATCAAGAACCATGCTCATATAGCACACATGTAAAACAAATTCCTATCTGCCCCCCGCCCCTTCCAAATAGATGACAAAGAAGGAAGAAAAGATGAGATAGATGAGCAGTGGCCTGCACCAGCACTACCTCAGTCCTTCCAAGTCTAAACCTCAGTCAGCTTTCTATCATCTAGTAAATGGCAGATCCGAAGCAGTCTTTCAGATTGGTAAAGTCATACACTGATTCCAGATTACAGAAAAGGAAAAGTTCATCATCAACAAAGACTGATGACGAATACCCATACCTACCTCAACATCATCATGTGCTCCATGAACAGCAATGCCAATACAGAGTCCTGCAGGGCTCTATAGTCCAGAGGATAACCATTAGAGCAATTTATACCCCACAACCACTTCGGGAATGTTGCTCATAATAATTAGTTAACAAAAAGCCAGAAGTGGGGTTCAAAACATTTAAGGTAAGCCACATACTCATGAGGCCAGGTGATTATCACAAACAGAATGGTGCTTGTATTCTGTTCTGTAAAACCCAAATCTCTCTCCCTTCTTTGTTTGAGATATTGGGTACGAGTGGGTTGGATAACTGTGGAGAATTACAGATTAACAGCATACAGTTGCAATATCCAGGCAGGTGTGTGGCTCTTTTCTAAGTTGTTTGATTCCTTATTCTCCCTCTGAAGTTGTGTGCTGCAGTAGCAATTTAGTCCAATACGAAGCTCTGTACATCTGGTATGTAAAAGTGTCATGGTCTCTTACTGCAGCTTAAAGCATATTATTTTCTCTTGGTATGTGAATTTTGTGCTGTGCTGTGTTTTTATTCTCTTCTGTGAATCAAGCAGAGTTTTATGCCATAACAGCAAAATTACTATATACTGACTGTTTCAGTATGGTCATGGGTTGGGCAATGAAAGTGTTGCTTTGGGTCCATCCCTTTTTATTATAACTGCTTACATGCCAGATATATTTGAAGAAATCACACTGTTGGCATGCAGGAGTTTTTTCATGAGTTTGTTCTAAAGAACCACCATTCATAAATGTGTCTGCACCCATTCCTGAATCCCAACCATTTGTACTCTTCACTGTTTATTTTTTTTTTTGCTTCTTTTTTTTCATATTTAATTAGTGACTTGATCACAATGATCTTTGCAGCCATGCTTTGGGATCAAATACAAATTTAAAATACACTGTGGAATAATACACAAAATAGTGAAATGTCATCTTTCTAAATGTAACTAACCTCACGTCTCAAAATAATATCTACTGCTTCTAAATGAGAAAGTTTTTTGTTCTGCTATTGTTTAGGATGCTTTAATAAGATGTAGTACATACACCTGCAGCAATACTTGAACATACAGCTGAAGAACAGAAGTAGTACTTAGCATTTGATAGGAGTATTGCACTCAGTGGGAACAGGGTTGCAAAGAGCCTTCAAGTAACAGAAGTTTTAAGCACTGCTTTGAAAGGAGAATGATCCATTTCTGGTCAAAGTTAATTTCTTACATATAAGTATGGCTTTTGATAGGGTTGACCATTTAAATTTAATAACAAAGTTACAAACCTAGGTCTAGCTGTGACCCCATTAAATTGGTTTTGGGATGATTAATAGCTGCTGGCACCTTTACACTTCACTGGTTGTAAATTCACAGAATCTTTAAGATGATTCAAACAAGTCTGAGGTTCATCTCATTGAAAAGGACCAAATGTTTTAGGGGACAACCTCCTTGCATCCCTATCTGGAGGGCTTCCTTACTCTCTCTACTTACATATACAAACTCCACGGTTGTCCAGATTTTTCTGAATCACAGCATGAATATAAACTGTACAAGTATTTGTATACTATGTAAACAGCAATTTGGGGAGCTTTAGATTGAGGGAAAAAAAAGCTGATACTTTTAAACTCATCCATTTTACACCCAAGCAGGAGGTGGGAAGCTAATGGTGGTAGATCAGCTACAGAAGAGTATTTGGAAGGATGTCCATAAAAGTGCTTAAGTTCTCGATCTTTGTTCATTTCCTTTGTAATGTTTATATAAATAGTTTTTCACTTTGTATGTGGTTAGAAGAAAATGTGTGGCCGACCTGAACATAGGCACGCTTATCACCTATACCTATAAGGATGTTTTCACATGACCATAGCCAGCCACAGGTGACATGACTGAGTCAGTCACTGAAAACAAAACTTTTTTTTTTAATAAGCAAAGTCTGCACTGATGACTCTGGAAGAAAACTTTTGCTTAGATGAGGACCATAAAAAAGAAATGGCAAGTATCACTGTCTAGACTGTTCAGAATAATCTTGGAAAAACACACTCAATACATCTGCCCATCATCGAATAAGAAAATTGTTGTTTTGTGATTACTGTTGACATCGCTGAGACCTTATCTTTGCTTTGCAGTGTGGTTAGAACAACAGCGGAGTAATATGTAGCCTTACACAGTTAATATTAAAAGGGCAGACAGATGGATTAGAAAAAAATTCAGTAAAAACAGAGCAAGAAAATACGTGTTTCTGAATGAAACAGTTGTGTACACTTACTACTGCAGTTATAACCGATGGGATTTCCTGCTGTGGAAGCCCTTGGCCAGCCCCACTACCAGAGAAATTTCTCCTCCTCTTGAAGCTGATGGACGTCCTGACCTACATCAGGATGTCTGGGTATAAAAGGAGTTAGCCAGAGCCATAACCTCAGTGCTTTGTTTCCCCCAACAGGAGGCCGTCTAACAGGTCTCTAAGGTCAAAGGCCTAAGCTCAGAAATTCCAGAGTATGTACACAGGAGGAGGGAACAACCTGGAAGTCGAGAGAAGAATATCTACCCCAATCCCATGGGGCACGACGGGAAGAAAAGAATACTGCAACAGTGAATACACACAAACATCTACATTTATGTTACGTGTATACAACTGTACTATGTTTTTCATGTTTCACTGCTGCAGCCATAAATGATGGGTTAACTCTCAAAACTGAAAACAGGGTGAATGGAATATTTACAGAAAGAAAAGGATGCCCTGTAAGATGGCAGTGAAAAACTCTGCTCTGGACTTGCAGAAGGTTGGAAGGTGATAATATTTGGTGAAGGTGTCATAAAAGGAGATGCTGCTCAGCACAGCTATCTGGAATTTTGTAAATAATTATGTCATTTGTGACTATCAACATGATTTATACAGAAATGTGACAAAGGGAGATACTGCCAGCACAGCTATCTGGAAGTTTGTAAATATATGTCATTGTTGAATACCAAAATGATTTATATAAGTTGCTTGCATTACAACTGTATTGGAACTGTATGTCAAGTGGATACAAAACTGCTGGTACAGAAGTGTGTGTTGGAAAGGTTTTTGCAAAGTGCTGTTTAAAATGTAACCATAGTGTGCCCTGCTGGAATAGAACAAAAATGTACATGCACTATTGTAGCTGTCTAAATGTATATATTTAAACAGTGGAAACCGGAATACAGGAGGATAACTTTAGTCTAGTAAATTTTAGAAAAAGTACTGAAATTAAATTACTTCAGGGGCTAGTAATATATTGCAATGACATATGTAAACTCCATTGCAACTCAATTTCCCTTAAGAGCACACAGTTAGTCCGGGATTGGTTTCTCCCTCTCTTTCTCCAGATCCCCATAAGACTCCCCCACTGGCACAGCTACAGAGTTGAAATCCCAGCTGAGTGGCCAAGCCAAGACTTCCAGCACCCTCTGTCCAACCAGTGTTTAGTGTCCCTGCCTAAATAGCTGACACACACACACTGAGGTTTGATTTACACACACGCACCTGGGAAAGGCTGGCAAAGGTCTACTAGTTATGCCCCCTTTTGCCCAGACTACAAGGTAGTTATCACTGCCACAAGCCAGCTCCTTATCAGCTACTTTAAAGCCCTTAGCAAAGGGTGTCCAATCTTACTGTGTGTTACTGTTAATACAAATGGTAGTTTAACCAAGAGGAAGGCTATTAATATTAGGAGTGCCCCACAGTGTCACCAAGTAAATATGCAAATACTCTCAGAACTTAAATATCTCTAGAGAGATCAGCCACAATGAGACGATAATAGAAAAACAAGAAAATACTCTGTATATAATTACAGTGACATCAGAGTTAAAAACTACAGGAAATATTTAAAACATCGCAGGACAGTCTCAAATAAAGAAAAACATCTACATTAGTTTTGCTATATTCCTGACTGTATCTAAAGGAATTACTACACCCTTATAGCTTACTATTAGAGCAAGGCAGATGTGTGTGAATGGGTCTTCTTGTCAGGTCCAAAGCAGAATACAGAATGCTGTGTCTCTTTCAGAGACCTCTAATTAATACCTCAAATATTACTGCTGGGCTAGCTTGCAGAATGTCATCATTTCTTGTCATCTGACTTCTAGTCCCCAGGCCCGTAACAACCACTGATGGCATCGGGTCTATATTAGAACACCGAACATTCAAAATGTTGAGTGTTCTAATATCGAACCCTACCGATTGAAAATACCAAACATCGAACGTTCAGAACAGAGAATTTTTTCCTAGGGAAAAATTTTGCTGTTCCAAAACACATACACACAACACAAGCACACCAAACAAACAGCAATCCACACACACACACCTAAAATCTTACACCTAACCCTACACTAAACTATACACACACCACTAACTATCCACTTACCTTAACCCAAACCCTAATCCTAAGGTCCGTCAATGTCACACACGCATCTCACCCTAACCCTAACTCACCTATCCCGCCCTACCCTCATGTCCACACAGTTGCACACATACCTAACACATACCTAACCCACACTCAATCGCACACTTACCTGAACCCGACCCGTAACTTTCCAACAGAGCGCTGAAAATACTGAAGCAACAGAAATGGACAACCGAATCCTTTCCCTAGGAAAGAATTTGGTTTTCTGCTTCTTCGATATTTTCAGCTTTCACTGAAAATGGGTCGATATTAAAACATTCAACATTTTAAATGTTCGGTGTTCTAATATAGACCCTCTGGCATCTACCTGTAAAAACATATAGACCTCAGATCTTTAGCAAATGCAGGAAGTCATAAAACAACTGCATTTCTTCGCATTTTAAAACTAGTAATTATTTCACCTTAAAGACAATAGAGACCGCTCCCTAGTACAGACATTGTGTCTGTTGCTGCAATGAAACTGAAAGACATCTTTGTATGGCCTAGCCATAAAGTAATTTAATTTCAGTTTTTCTAAAACTTACTGCAAGTTATCCTCTTGTATTCCAGGTTCCACTGTTAAAATATATACATTTAGACAGTTACAACAGTGTATGCACATTTCTTTTCTACTCCAGCAGGGCACATTATGGTTACATTTTAAACAGCACTTTGCAAAAACTTTCCAACACACACTTCTGTACCAGCAGTTTGATATACATCACATACAGTTCTAATACAGCTGTATATAAATCATTCCAATATTCACCAATGACATATAATTATTTACAAACTTCCAGATAGCTGAGCTGGCTCCCTTTGTCATACTTCTGTATAAACCATATTGACTTTCACAAATGACAATTATTTACAAAATTCCACTTGGCTGTGCTGGACAGTGGACAATATCTCCTTTCATGACAGAAGATATGCACAGAGGACCAAGTAGTGGCTTCCAAAATGTCCTTAGTGGCCTTCCCTTTAAGAAAGGTTGTAGATGTAACAGTAGCCCTAGTGCAGTGCAACCTCATGTGGGCAGGGAGGGGCTTTTCTTTCCGTGATGACTGCAACAAAATAAGATGCAGTGGGAGATCCATCCACTTGGAGACGGTTTGTTTAGAAACTGGTTTCCTCTCAGAGCTACAGGCAAAGGCTACAAAACTCTGGTCAGACTTCCTGACATTCTTTGTTCTGTCCAAGTAGTAGTGCAGTTGCGTATGCACATCCAAGGTATGGAGAATTCCTTCTCCCTTGTTTTGAGAGGTAGGCAAGTGGATGGTCTGGTTTAGAGAGATCTCTGTAACCACTGTAGGCATAAAGGAAGGGGTTGTCCTAGCAGACTGTCAGGGTGGAAAGGAGATGAAATATTCCTCACATGTAAGGGCCTGAAGCAATAGTTAGCAGGAAGGCCGTCTTCAGGGTCTGGAATCTGATGTCTGTGGAGGTAGCTGATTCAAAAGGTGAGAGGGTAAGCTTTTCCACAATGAAACTGGTCTCATGGGGGACTAGGAGGGTTCCTCGTGGGTCTACTGTGGATAACCCAACTGCTTCATGACAGGATGGAAGAAGGGGGGGGTTTATCAGGCAGTTCAACTGAAATTGCTGAAAAGTACAGTTTTGTACCTACCATAAATGTAGATGTCCGAACAGGATAGCATCTGCAGTCATAACAAATGGGTTGTCCTATCGTCAGGCAGCCCTTCGGTCGGCCGGATTCCAAAGTCTGGGTCCGGCTTCGGCTGATGTCGCACTTCACCCGACGTCATCTCTGCTGGTCTTCGGGTATAAAGGCATCAGCCAACGCCATTTTCCTCAGTGTTTCTTGCCCCAGATGCCAGTTGCCCTCTTGGAAAGCTAAATTTTGGATAAATGCCAATGTTTCCAAAAAAGTAGAAGGCAAACACAAAAAATAAGTATGTATGTACATATATACAAACAAATACACCATAAGAGACTCCCCCCCCCAGCTAGCTAATAGGAGGGTAAATACCCTAGGAGTACCACAGAGGGGAAGGAGGGTGGGTAATCCTGACTGCAGATGCTATCCTGTTCGGACATCTACATTTATGGTAGGTACAAAACTGTACTATGTCCTTCAAGGTAGCATCTGCAGTCATAACAAATGGGTAGAATACCATAGCCAACTAGGGGTGGAGGAAGAAAAATTATGGTGTAGTTAGGATCCCTTGCAGTACAGCAGTGGCAAACCCTGCTCGGGATCTAGAGTATAGAGGTAAATTATAATGCTTGGCAAATGTATGCACGGAGGTCCAAGTAGCCGCCTCAATAATGTCCTTGGTTGCCACTCCTCGTAAGAAAGCTGTGGTAGTGGCTGTAGCCCTTGTAGAATGAGGTCTTATGTTCTGTGGAATTGGTTTTCCATGGTAGGAGTAACAGAATCTTATGCAATTTCCTATCCATTTGGAGATTGTCTGTTTGGAAATTGCTTTTCCTTCCCTTCCTGTTGCATAGGCTACTAAAAGCTAGTCAGTTTTTCTGTTACCTTTGGTTCTGTCCAGGTAGTAGCATAACTGTCTATGTACATCCAAGGTATGCAGCAGTCTTTCCCCCCTGTTCTGTGGATTGGGAAAGAAGGTGGGTAGGTGGATTGCCTGGTTTAAAGACACTCTGGATACCACCTTAGGCATAAATGTAGGATTAGTTCTCATGGAGACCCTGTCTTGATGGAAGATTAGGAAGGGTTGTACTGCCATTAAGGCCTGTAGTTCTGAAACCCTCCTTGCTGAAGTAATTGCCAGTAGGAAAGCAGTTTTCCATGATAGGTGTTGAAGATCTGCTGTTGCCGCTGGTTCAAATGGAGGGAGTGTCAATTTTTCTAGCACAAAGTTCAAGTCCCATGCTGGTAATGGTGGTTTCCTAGGAGGTTTTACATTCTTGATCCCTCTGAGGAACTGCCTGAGTAGAGGATGCGAAAAGACAGGTGGATCGAAGCTGTATTCTGCTGAAATAGCTGATGCATGTATCTTGATGGAGGAATAAGACAGGCCTGTATGTAGAAGCTCTGCCATGTACTCCAGGATGTTAGCAATATCTATGTTCGACACATCTTTTCCTCTTTCAGTACTCCAAATTACAAACCTTTTCCATTTTCCTGCATAGTTCCTTCTTGTTGAAGGTCTGCGGGCTTCAAGGATAATGTCTTTAACCCTTTGGGATAGGTCTGGGTTAGTTGCTGCTATGTGATGTTCCAGGCAGTCAGTTGCAATGTTTTTAGGTTTGGGTGCATGATGTTGTAGTTGTTCTGAGTTAACATCAAAGGCATCAGGGGTATTGACCACATTCTCCACCGAGACATGCTCCTCAGCAATGGGTACCAGTGTTGTCTTGGCCAATTCGGAGCTATCAGGATTATCCTTGGGCGTTCCTCTTTGATTTTCAGTAGTACCTTGTGCATCAAAGGAAGAGGTGGAAATGCATATGCTGTCAGGCCTTTCCAACTGAAGGATAGAGAGTCCACCTTCCATGCAAGTGGGTGGCATGTCCTTGTGCAGAATTTTTGAGCTGGTGATTGAGTGGGGATGCGAATAGGTCTATTTGTGGCATTCCCCATTTCTTTGTGATGGCCTTGAAGATGTCCGGGTGTAGCATCCATTCGTGAGCATCCGAGGTGGTTCTGCTTAACATGTCTGCTAGGGTGCTTTCTTTTCCGGCACAAACATTGCCTGTAACTGGATGTTGTAGCTCAGAGCCATATTCCAAAGGTCCAGAGTCATTCTGCATAGGGGTATGAATGAGTGCCTCCTTGTTTGTTGATGTACCACATGACTGTGGTGTTGTCTGTCCTTATCATTAAATGGCCTTCTCTGAGGAATGGTCTGAATTTCTGTATTGCTAGTTTTACTGCCAGCATTTCTTTTGGTTTATGTGCAGGTGCAGCTGGTCTTGAGTCCACAATCCTTGTATGCATTTGTCCAACATGTGCGCCCCAGCCTAGGTCTGAGGCGTCCGTTGTGATGGTTTGGCTTGCTTGAAAGTTGTGGAAGGGTAAGCCTGGGTTTGACTGGCATGCTTGAGCCCACCATAGGAACTCCTGTTTCAGGCATGGGATTAGTGGGATTTCGGTTTCTAAGCTGTGCCTGTGTTGAGACCATAAATTCTTTAGGTACCACTGTAGCTTTCTCATATGCAGTCTGGCATGTGGGACCAAGATTATGCATGATGCCATGAAGCCCAAGGCCTGCAGTACTTTTCTTGCTGTTAGTTTGTTCTGCTTTGTTAATGCCAAGAAGTAAAGAGGGAGTTGTTTTTGTTTTTCTGCAGTTAGGAATGCCATTTGTTTTACTGTGTCCAAATCCGCACCCAAGAATGTTCTTGTTTGGGATGGTATCAGTCTTGACTTTTGTAAATTGACTGTGTATCCCAGGGCTTGTATTAAGCAAATGACTCTTTGTAGATCTGTTGTCAGCTTGCTTTTTTTGTCCGCTTGTAACAGGCAGTCGTCCAGGTATGGATAAATTTGTATTCCCTGTAGCCTGCAGTGAGCGATTACTGATGCCAGGTATTTTGTGAATACTCTGGGCGCAGTAGATAAGCCAAAAGGCAATGCTGAGAATTGATAATGCTCTGATCCTGCAAGAAATCTGAGGTATCTTCTGCAATTTGGTCGTATGGGGACGTGCAGGTATGCCTCCTTGAGATCTAGAGATACCAGCCAACACTCCTTGTCCAGCATGGGAAGAAGTTGCTGTAGGGTCAGCATTTTGAATTTTGGGACAATGATGTATGTGTTTAAGACGGACAGGTCGAGAATAGGTCTCCAACTTTTCTCTTTTCTTGGTACTAGGAAGAGTCTGGAGTAGAATCCTTTGCCTTGTTCTGTTATTGGTACTCTTTCCACAGCTCTCATCTTTGCTAATTCTGCTATCTGCTTTAGAGCTTCTGTTTTTTGATTTGGAGGTAGGTTTGGCATTCCTCTTTTTACTGGTAAGGTGTGGAAGTGGAACCTGTAGCCTTGGTCTATGGTTTGCAAAATCCACTTGTCTTTTGTGATACAGTGCCAGTTTTTCGAAAATAAGGCTAACTTTCCGCCTAAAGGTGCTGCTATTTGCTCCCTGGTAGGCGGTGTCAGAGCCAAGTCACTGTGATTGTCCTGTTGTAGTGGCAGTGGTTGTGTCTGTGCTTCGGTTATTGCCTTGCCACTGTCGTCCTCTGTAGGCACCTCCTCTGGATTGATTTCTGCCTCTAGAGCGTCTATTCCTGCCTCTTTGAGATTTTGAGGAGTCTGGAAAGGACCAGTTTTTGGCAGGCCAGTTCCTGCTAAACCTTGGGGGCTGAACCTGTAAGAAATCCTTAACTGTTTGTACAGATTTTGCCTTTTCTTCCATTTTCTTCATTACTTGCTGAGCAGGTGTACCAAATAGACTGGCCTTATCCATAGGAGCATCTAACAGCTTTGCTTTAACATGATCCGGCAAGACCTGTTCTTTCAACCATGCATGCCTTCTTATCACTGTGCCAGTCATGGCTAATCTAAATGAAGCCTCCAGTGCATCATAGCCACATTTTAAAGAATGGTTACTAACCTGTTGGATGTTATTCACCATTTCTAAAACATATTTCTTATCTAAGGAGTCATCAGAGGACAGCTTCTTAGTTAACTGATCAAGCATAAACTCTTGGTATTGGATCATATGAAACTGACAGTTTAAAGCTCTAGCTGAGAGAGTAGCAGAGGTGTAAACATTTTTCCCCCATCTCTCCAAGGACCTGGATTCCCTTTCAGAAGGAGTAGGGTTTTTTGCTGAGGTCGAGGCTACTGCCTTAGGCCCCTGGGATATAGTCTCAGGATCTGCAAGTGGGGCCTTGTATAGGTGGTGATGAGTGTCTGGCACCCTGTAAAATCTATCTGGTTTGGCAGGGGCTGGAGGTAAAGTATCAGGAGCAGTGCAAACATCATTAAATGCATCATCCACAACAGGCAGTACTGGAGGTATAGCTAAGGGCCTATGTTGTGGTAAGTGCAGAAATGTCCTAAGCCTTTTTCTTGAATCTGAGAAATCTTGTCCCTGCCATTGGAATTGTTCTCTCATGGCATGTAAGGTTTCCCCAAAGGAAAATTCCTCTGGCGGAGAGGCAGATGGAATGGATTCTTCAGCATCGGAATCTTCATATGTAGACAAAGGAGCCTCTGGCTGGTCTGTAATGTCTGAGTCATCCGCAGAATCATCAGAGGACACTGGCTCGGGGGGCTCTGCTCTAGATCTCTTTTCTGATGGCTGAGAGGCCCTGTCTGGGTGAGATTGGGATCCCCTAATTAAGGATATTAAATCCTCTGCCAGAGTAAGCATTTGTGAACTAGAAGTGGGCCTGTGTGAGGGGGGCTTAACAGGCACTGATTTAACAGTTTTGGCTGCTTTAGCCCTGGCAAAGGCCTTAATAGACATGGCTGCAGGAGGCCTAGCAGCACCACGTGCTGGGGTAGAGACATCCAAAGGGATGGTGTCTGATAAATCACTAGGAACCACAGTAGTAGGCAAAACTTCTGAGGCCGATTCAACTAAGGTAGCAGGAGCCTCAGTAGTAGTCATGGATTCGGCTGAGATTGACCAGTTTTCTCGGTTTCGGCCGAAACAGAGACACTTGCGGCTTGCTTAACCGTGGTTTCGGCCGAAACCGCGGACCGCGAGTGTCGGTCTTTTTCTTTGCGTTTTTTAACAATTTGGGTAGTCGGACGATCCGACGGCATAATGTACGCAAAATCTGAGCCGAAAAACTGTTCAGCAAACTCCGACCGATGCCTAAGCGTTCGTCGGTTGAAGGAAGCACAGGCCGAACAGGCTGCTACGTCGTGGTCTGGGCCTAAGCAAGGCAGACAGTAAGAGTGGAAATCTTTATGAGGTATTTGTTTCCCACAAGTTAAACAGTTATTGACTTTTTCTGACATCGGCTGAGGCAAGAAAGAGTCCCCAACGGGGTACTTAGCTTTTTAGAAGTCTTCGAAGTAGTATTCGGTAGTAGTAATCTCTGGATCTGACCGACCGGCACTTGCGAACAGCTTCTGCTTCGGGCGCCACGCGGCAAGAAAGACTGGGGAAAATGGCGTCGGCTGATGCCTTTATACCCGAAGACCAGCAGAGATGACGTCGGGTGAAGTGCGACATCAACCGAATCCGGACCCAGACTTTGGAATCCGGCCGACCGAAGGGCTGCCTGACGACAGGACAACCCATTTGTTATGACTGCAGATGCTACCTTGAAGGACATCGTGAATTTTAATAGAGGAATAATAAAGCCCTTTGTCAAAAGGTTCTGATAAGTATGTAATGCAAGCATTTGAGCTTGAACAAGGCTCTGTCCCTTTTGTCTGCACCATATATTTATTATTTATTTATTTATTCATTCCAGTTTGATGACCGGGGAAGTCCACTGGGCCTGGGGAGCCTGTTTTCAGTGGATGCCAGAGGGGAAAAAAGCTCCACAATACAAAGTTTAAGTACATAATTAAATTACAAGATTAATTACAAAGAAAATTACATGATTAATTACAAAGAAAAATTCATGATTAGTTGCAAAGAAAGTTAGGATTACAAACAGGTAGCATTCTAAAGAAAAAAGAAATAAAATATTAACAATTTAGTTCACAGGGCTGAGGGAGGTTACTTTAGTGGAGGCTTGGGGAGAAAAGCTAGACATTGGAGGCTCGGGGAGAAATCTCCACAATACAAAGTTTTATTACATGATTAATAACAAAGGAAGTTAGGGATTGCAAGCAACAAAGGAGTGAGAAAAGAAATAACAGTTTAGCTTCAGGAGAGTCAAAACAGGCATATAGAATTGTGGCTAAATTTGCTGTTGTTTACACAAATAATCATTTAATTTAAAGTGAGGTTAGGGAGGTAAGAAGGTTAGCCTGTGGTAAAGGGAGGGGAGAGCTTGAGAGGAATGGGTGGAAGAGTACAGTTGCATTTTCTGTTTAGATAGAGGTAAGAATGAAGTTGAGTTTTGAAGTTATTAAGGTTGTCACAGGTCCTCGGTGTGGAGGGCAGAGCATTCCATTTTTTAGCTAGGGAATAAGATAGCAGAAGCTGCCCAGCAGGGCTTGGGATTATGGATGATGATCAAGTTTTTGTGGGTAGATCTAAGGGGTCTGGGGGGGTTATAAGGTTGCAGAATATTGGATAGTGCAGGACACTTAGTAGGCTGGAACAGTAATTTGTGTGCAGTAGTGATTTGGTGAAGGTTAAGTAGATTGGGGAGTTCAAGCCAGTTTAGAGAGTGAAGGGAGGTGCAGTGGTGAGAGGAGGATTTTGCATTTGTGGCGAATTTGGCTATTTTATTGTAACATACTTTTGGAGGCAAGTGTGGAAGATAAATTAGTGAGCAGAGCAGTGCCATACAGTAGAGAGAGGAGTAGGTAGGTAGTGGCGAGAGTTAGTCTGGTGGAAGGAGAGAGGAAGTGACTGTTTCTGTAAATTAGGCCTACTTTTATGTGGGTTTTCTTGATATTTAGCTGGATGTGATTATTAAATTTTAGGTGTTCATCAATGGTTACACCAAGAAGTTTGGCTGAGGGTACAACCTCGATAATGGAGTTGTTAAGACTGGTGATATGGAGTAAGTTTTTGTCAACAGGGAAGGATTTTGAAGAAGAGAATAGAAGGATCTTTGTTTTGTTGGCATTTAGTGAGAGGTGATTTTGGAACATCCAATTTTCGGTGGTGGAGAAAGCAGTTTGAGTTAGAAATTGGAGATCTTTTAGGTTATAGGCATGACAGATCAGAGTGGAATCATCAGCGTATTGCACAATTTTGGTGTTAGGTATGGCTTTGTGGAAGTTGTTAATAAAGATATTGAAAAGCAATGGGCCAAGGATTGAACCTTGGGGTACTTCAGTGGGGGGAGGAAAGTAGAGGTGGCCTGGCCCCATTTCACGGCTTGGCATCTATCAGCAAGGTAGCTGGAGAATCAGGTAAGAGTTTTGTTGGAGATGTTGAGGTTAGACAGATGTTTTAATAGTCGACTATGGGAGATGGTATCGAAGGCTTTAGATAAGTCTAGCAGAACAGAGGATACGATATTACCACAGTCACAAGTAGAATTGACAGACTAAGGAGAGAAGGGCGGAGTTGAATCTCTTCCATTTTGCAGAGAAACATTTTCTTGTGCTAGGTTCTCTTGGTTTCTCCTAAACTGTCCAGGATCTGTTTTTTGAGGGGTGGTCCCCTCCAGGGGGTCAAGGTACTGTCCAAGCTGTCAATCTGAGAGTATTCAGGCTGGGATTTATAATGGTACCTTTGCTCTCTGTTAACAGATCCACTCATGACAGCAACTATGGTTCCTTTATGCTTGGACTGAACATTAGATGATACCAGTGCTGCCTTTGCCAAACAGGGACTATTAGAATGACCCTTGCCCCTTGTTCCCTTATCTTCAGCAGTACCCTGGGAAGCAAGGGTATCAGGGTAAAGGCATAGAGGAATAGGCTTGTCCAATGGAAGAAGAAAGCATCTGTCTTCCAGGCTGACCTTGTTTTGGTCCTTGAGCAAAACTTTGTTCAAGTAAGGATTTTCTTTGGTGGCAAATAGGTCCATCGCTTGCATACCCCATTCTTTGGCTAGGCTGAGAAAAGCTTCTCAATGCAGTTGTCACTTGTGAGGGTCTGACAGGATCCTGGTTAGGTGATCCACTAGATGACTGGGGTTTCTCCTGGTAGGTACTGTGCTATAAGGTGCAGACCTAGGGAGTTTGCCATTTCCAGAGGTCCAAGCTTGGCAACAAAATTGGTAAGAGTAAGTACTCCCTGCTTGTTTATGTACCACATAACCATGGTATTGTCCATCTTCAATAAGAGTACTCTTGGTTTTCACTGGTCTTTGAAGGCAATCAGACCTTTTTGCACTGCCATTACTCTTTTAGGTTGATGTGTTCATTTTTGAATGGAGAGTCTCATCTGCCCTGAGTCTAAGTTGTGTTAGTGGGTCCACCAGGCTATTTATGAGGCAACCATGGTCATAGTTTGGCAATGAGACATGAACCTGAAAGCAAGGCCTATACTGAGGGAGCATGCTTGGGATCTACCAGGCAAACTCTTTCTTGAGACAAGGGAAAAGCTTTACCTGAAGTTGAGGGAATGAGATTGTTGACACCACACATTTCTGAGGTACCATTGCAGCTTCCTCACATGTAGTCTTGCTAGGGAGATTATGAGGAAACAAAAGCCAATGTAACCCAAGGCTCTGATAGTTCATGAGAAGGAGCTTTTGGAAGTACAGAGCTAGAAAGATAACATTGTCTGGAGGAAGGATTGATTTCAGAAGTGAGGAATACAGCAAAGCCCTAGAAACACAATCCTGTTTGTGGGGATGGTGTGGGACTTTTAGGTACTGATGGTTAGCCCCCACAGTGAAGTCAGGACGTCTTGGGTGTAAAGTAGATCCGCTTTGAGTTTCTCTAGATCTGTTGCCTGAATGAAGCAATTAGCTACACAGAGCTAAATCTGAATGCCCCCTGACCTGCAAAAGGCCATCACTAGGGCTAGCCATTTTGTGAAAAACATGGGTGCAGCAGACAAGCCAAAGGGCACAGCACAGAACTGACAGTGTTCATATCTGCTCTGACACATAATAACCTCCTGTTAGATTGTTCTATGGTGATATGGAGGTAAAGTTACCATGTAAGGGTTGGGTGAGATCATGGGCAGCAATTTTTGAAGGGTTAGCATTTTGAATTTGGGTACCAGCAAGAAACTCTTGAGCCTTGAAAGGTTTAGAACTGGACTCCAGGTACCCTCTATTCTGGGGACTAGTAAAAGTCATGAGAAATATCCTTTTCCTTGTAATGTGTTTGGTACTGGTTATACAGAACCTTGCATCCACAGAACCGTATCTGATTTAAGGCCTCTGTTTGTTGGAATATATGGGAAACCTGATTGAAATAGAGGCTGTTTGAAATGGAGTTTGCAACCCTGTGTGTGTGATTTTCAATACCCATCGATCCTTGACAATGAGAATCCAATTTGTTAAGGACAGCCGTCTTCCTAGTCTGACAGGAGGTAAGGAGGAAGGGGTGGGACTAGGGGGGAAAGGGAGAGATTCATGAATGCTTCCTGCTGGGTCCCTGTTGGGGGGATCCCACAGACGAATCTGTTTGCCAGTGTCTGGGATGCTAGTGCTGCCTTTGACTCCTTCCCTTTGAGGTCTTCTATGTCTAGGAAGATGGAAAAGGATAAGTTCTTGGTAGAGTAACTGAGGCTGAATTAAGGTGTTTGAACGTGAACAAGGTCCTTGACAACTTGCATGGACTTGGCCTCATCCTCCATCTTCTTAAGTATGGCTTCAGCCTTGGGGCAAAAAAGGAAATCTTTGTCAGAGGGAGCATCCAAGAGATTGGATTTCACATGTTTATAGAGGGACTGTTCCCTTAGCCAGGTATATCTTCTAATGATGGATCCTGTTGCTGCTGCCCTGCTGGAAGCTTCCAGGGCATCATAGCCACAGTGCAAGGAGAGCTTCGCTACTTGACTGCAAGAGCTGCACAAGTCTAGCAGTTCCTTGGAAAGAGCCTTGTGTTCAATCCTCACATGTTTTTGCTTCTTCTGATCTAAAATGGTTTCCGGATACTTCACATATGAAATGGGCAATTCAAAGCCCTCATGACCAGGGTAGCAGAGGTTATAATTTCTATCTGAACTTGTCCAAGGCTCTGCTTTCTTTGTCAGTTGTCGGGGGATTTTTAGGCGTAGCAGTTTTATCTCCCTTTGGACACTTAGTCACCACTTCAGGGTCTGCTACAAGGTTCCTGAAAAGGTGTTTGTGGGAATCCAACACTGTAAAATCTGTTAGGCTTCCAAGGGGAAGAGGGGAGGGGAACTGGCTGTAAGGAAGAATACAGCAAGACTTCATCACCTCTAAGACTGGAGGCATGGCAAGAAGTTTATGCTTAATGTTTGCGTCTTTCGGCTTTTCCCGGTTAGGGGTCGCCACAGCGGAACTCCGGTCCGCTAATGATTGGTAGTGGATTTTTACATACCAGGTTACCAGCCCTGACGCACAACCTTCAATGAAGGCACGCCCCATTCATGTATGCCTCCACACAGAAGACGCTCTAGCTGAGAATCGAACGGGACAACATCTTGCTATGAGGCGACAACGCTACCACAGCACCACCACCGCAGTCATAAGAAGTTTATGCTCAATGAGTTTCAGAAATTCTCTAACCCTCTTCTTGGACTGAGGACAGTCCTGTGGTTCACATTTAAAGTGTTCTTTTAGGGTATGAATGGTCTCCCCCAAAAGAAATGTCCTAAGGGGAAGAGGCTGAAGCAATGCTCTCATCAGAATCTGAATCCCCATAGGAAGCAAAAGATAAGGTGGATTCTTCATTATCATCCTCAGAGTCAAAAGAATCAAAAGACTCAGGATGAGGGGAGATATCCATTTTTCTTTTACCAGGGGCAGAACCTGAGAGAGAAAGGTGTCCGAATCAGACTACGGTGATCAAATCCTCAGATAACCTAACTAGGTTCTATTAATGGGCCTGAGTTGTGGAGTGGGAGCCTGCAGACCTTGGTTGGGACAAAGCTGGATGCAGCCCTTTCACATGAGGCCTTAAACTCAAACCGGAGGGTAACTTCCATGCTAGGGTCAGGAAGTGGGTGGACAGCCAAATCCAGAGGATGGTGAATCAAAGCAATCTCCTGACAAAAAAAACTCTGGATACCCCTTCATCAGTTTGACAGCAGTCAATGAAAGCCAGAACCTGCAAAGAGACTCCAGACTCAACCAACGAGCCAAATCTTTCTTGGCTTGTGTGGGGCAAATGAGACTCCAAGTGGTACTAGACAGAGGCCCGTGCCACATCCTCAGTCATCCTCATCCTCCATCGGAAGGGACTGCAAAGGCATCTCACCTTTGATAACAAGCTTAGGTGGACTGGCGGATGAACGTTGGCTGGTACCCTAAGTCTTGAGCACCTTTCCTTCTTACGCTTAGGGAGATCAACCTCAGCCTGCTTGGTGGATGACATAGTAGGCAAAGGCCCTGGCAATTCACTAAAATACTTAGCTAAAATCTCAGCCCTATGCTTTACAGTTAAATTAAAGTGAGCACAGAACCAACAGTTAGGTATGTTGTATTCTGGGCACAGATAAGTTAGTTACACGAGTGAAAGTCCCAGTGTGGTCTTTGACATTGGTCAAGAAGCACATGAAAAGCTCCCCAATAAGGTACTTAGCTTTAGATGTCTTTTTTCTCTCATCTGGATCTGACAGGCAAGAAAGTTCGCCGGCTTCAGGAGGAGGAGAAAATTCTCTGATAGTCAGGCCAGCAAAGGGGTTCCATGGCAGGAATTCCCATCAGTTATGACTGCAACAGTGAAAACAGGAAGATCATCAACTGAGTCAGATCTATGAGACATTAACAACAGTAAGACAGAATATGATAAACATAAGACAGAATATGATAAACATGATTACTTTTCAACTGGTTTTCAACTGGCTACATTTACCAGTCATATGCATCTTTATATCTAAAGTTAAGTTAATTTGAATTATTAAGTGACAAGAGTATAACTAAGGGCAAATTAACTAGTTCACAAAGAGGGTCTGCCAGAAAGGAATTCACTTTCTGTATATTTAAAGAAAGAAGGCCTTCTAGAATGTTTTGTAGAGCACTTCAGTAACTTATGGTGATTGTGTTTAGTGCTGGTCATTTTAATCCTT
The DNA here is from genome assembly GCF_019279795.1 of Protopterus annectens. Classification (NCBI taxonomy): domain Eukaryota; kingdom Metazoa; phylum Chordata; order Ceratodontiformes; family Protopteridae; genus Protopterus; species Protopterus annectens. Next base: position 3,401,141 of record NC_056734.1, on the reverse strand, counting down.
ACGCTTCCTGCAGGTGTACTTGTATAACAATTTGTTTAGCTTACACTGTAATTCATTATTTAGGCAGAAACGCCTGTGATCCTAAACCAGTATTGTATTATTGTGACATCAAACCAAAGCCTATGCACAAGTGTGGGTGAGACTCAGGCTCTTGGGTGTATCAACAAAAGCAGACAGTAAATCTCAAACAAAATGAAGCTACATGTTTTATGTACAGTATAAATTATAGAGTTTGGACTGTAAATAGCAGACACTATCCCTTTCTTCACCTTCCTACTTCACATCTGTCTGCACAGTCACTATTTTTTTCTTCAACACCAACTGACTTGCAGCAGTTCAAGGCAGTATATGTACTACCCTGATCATCTTCATAGAGAGAGGGGGGGTCATGTACCCAGATTAACTGTATGAATGCAGTAAGGCAAGAATTTTTCCTCTTACAAATCTCTTAAAAAAAACAGTGCTTCTGTCTTCGCAGACTACTGTGAGTTAGGATGTTGCTTTCTCCCAGAATCTTTTGGAAAATTATTCCATCTGCCAGAGCCCTGGTTTCTATTAGCTGCTATGATGACATTTTAAAGCTGTGATATGGGGTGGGGGCTTTCTCCTGCAACATCTCATGTTTAATGTCTTCATGATAGGTACGCCCTCGTGCCTGCATATACAGACACACACAAATACTGTAACATGTCCTCAGTGCACCACATCCTTGTGATCCTCTGGTTTGCTGCAGCTGATGTAGACTGTTATACCTTTAATATGTACCACAGAATAGCCACTCAGAAGCAGTTAAATGCATTCTTGTCAATAGTGCTACAAGCATTTAAAGTAGAAAGGGATGATGTTGAAACAGGGGGAAAAGCTCAAGAAATAAGAAGAGACTGGGATTTTTGGAAGCAGGCATTTAAGGAGAATAACAATAATCATACAGAATATTATATCCATAAAGTAAGAACTAAGTCAACACAAGAACAGAGAAAGGAGATTCTGTCAACAGGGATGACTGCAAGTAGGGATACAGACAATAGGTAAGAGGGGGCTGGAATTTATTGGAGAAAACTGGCAAGAAAAACAAGGTATTGGGAGCAAATAACTAGAGAGGGAAAGATAACAGAATTGGAAGATGCCAAGAATTTATTTAGACTGCAGGTTAGAGAGAGTCTTTCTTATTAAGGATTGATATCAGAGTATAGGCAAAGAGAAAGAAAGAGGAGGGAGGGGGTTCTACGATATATAGCAGTGTGTGTGCGAAGCATAATATTTAACTTGTTAATACAATTTGATTACTTTTATATAAATGTAAATGTGCCTATGTCACAAGTGATAATTTAATAAAGGTGTTTAAAAATAAAATAGTGCTACAAGTAATGCTCTGTTTATGTATCTAGCACTTTTGAGTAATATGTTGTAGACATTTTTGCAGTGGAAGGATTTAAGTTAAGTTTAATAGATTTGCTTTTTGATGAAATAGAAATCCGAGATAAATCACCAGGCTATGCTATTATATGTATTTTGCACACATTTAATTTGTCAGTCTGCAGAATTTTTTTTTATCTTGACTCAAAGATATTAAATATTAGGTGTTCACAGGAAAAAACAGATTCTGTGCTTTTCTCGGTGTAAAAAAAAAAAAGTTTAATAATTGGCTTAGTTTTTGGTGTCATGCAAAGAGGGTCTGATATTGGTCAGTCTGAGAGGATATGATAAACAAAAGTACAGTTTTGTACCTACCATAAATGTAGATGTCCGATAGATATGCAACTGCAGTCATAACATATGGGTTGTCCTGCCTCAGGCAGCCCTCGGTCGGCCGAATTCCAAAGTCTGGGTCCGGCGTCGGCTGGTGTCGCCTCTTCTCCGACGTCACAACGGCTGGAGTATAAAGGCATCGGCCGACGCCATCTTCTTCAGTGTTTCTTGCCCCAGATGCCAGGTGCCCTCCTTGGAAAGCTAAGTTTGGTAAATGGATAAAATAATGCAAAACATGCACAACAGTAATAAACAGATACACCATAGGAGATACCCCCAGCTGAAGGGAAGAGGGGTAGGGACCCAAAAGGGAAGGATACAGAGGGGCAGGAGGGTGGGAAAATCCGACTGCAGTTGCATATCTATCGGACATCTACATTTATGGTAAGTACAAAACTGTACTATGTCCTTCAAGAATGCAACTGCAGTCATAACATATGGGTTGAGTACCATAGCCAAGCTGGGGGTGGATGGAACTAAGATAAGGATGGTGTAGCTAAAATCCCCTGCAGGACTGCCGAAGCAAAGCCTGCTCGGGATCTGGAATATAAGGGAAGGTTGTAGTGCTTGGTAAATGTATGCACGGAGCTCCATGTAGCAGCTTCTAAAATGTCCTTTGTTGCCACTCCTCTTAGAAAAGCTGTGGAAGTGGCTATAGCTCTGGTGGAATGTGGCCCGATATTGGCTGGCACACCTTTTCCATGGAAAGAGTAGCAAAATCTGATGCAATGTCCAATCCATTTTGAAATTGTTTGCTTGGAGATTGCTTTTCCTTGTACTCCAGCAGCATAGGCTACAAACAGCTGATCAGACCTTCTGGTGGCCTTAGTTCTGTCCAAGTAGTAGCGTAATTGTCTGTGTATGTCCAAAGTATGCAGAAGTTTTTCCCCCTTATTTTGAGGATTGGGAAAGAATGCAGGTAGATGAATAGCTTGATTTAGAGACACCCTGGAAATTACTTTTGGCATGAATGTAGGGTTGGTTCTTAGAGAGACTCTGTCTTGATGAAAAATGAGGAAGGGGGGCAGTGCCATGAGTGCCTGTATCTCCGAAACTCTTCTTGCAGAGGTGACTGCCAATAAGAAGGCAGTCTTCCATGACAGAAATTGCATTTCTGAGGTTGCTGCTGGCTCAAATGGAGGGAGAGTTAGTTTTTCCAACACGTAGTTGAGGTCCCATGCAGGTACTGGCTGGTTTCTGGGAGGTTTAATATTCTTTATCCCTCTTAGAAACTGTCTTAGCAGAGGATGTGAAAAAACTGGAGGGTCACAGTTGCATTTTGCTGAGATTGCTGAGGCATGAATCTTCATTGAGGAGTATGAGAGTCCAGTATGAAATAGTTCTGCCAAGTATTCTAATATTTGAGGTATACACAGTAATGCTGTGTCCTGACCCCTGTTGGCATTCCAGATACTGAATCTCTTCCACTTGGCTGAATAGGTTTTTCTGGTGGAAGGTCTGCGTGCTTCCATCAAGATCTCTTGAACAGATTTGGAAAGAGAGTTTGGTGTTGAAGTCATGGTAGCCTCCAGGCTGTCAAATGCAATGCTTTCAGGTCTTAATGTACAGTCCTGTAATTGTGTTGAGTTAGGAGCAGGGGCCATAGGGTCAGAGGCCATGGCTTGGTCCGAGTTATGGTCAATAGCAATGGGTACCAGTGTTGCCTCGGCCAGTCTGGAGCTATCAAGATGCCTGTTGGTTGTTCTGCTTTGATCTTCAGTATCACCTTGGTCAGCAGAGGCAGGGGAGGGAATGCATACATTTTTAGAGAATTCCAGCTGAAGGAGAGAGCATCCGTTTTCCAAGCTAGAGGGTGGTGCGTCCTTGTGCAGAACTTTTCCAGGTGGTGATTTAAGTGGGTAGCAAAAAGATCTACGGCCGGTCTTCCCCATGTCCTTGCCAGTAGAGAGAAAATGTGAGGGTGCAGCATCCATTCGTGTGGATCCATGAAATTTCTGCTCAGATTGTCCGCCAGTACATTGTCCTTGCCTGGTACAAACTGGGATTGTAAATGTATCCTCAAGCTCAGGGATTTTTCCCAGATAAGCACTGTTAGTCTGCAGAGGGGGTAAGAATGAGTGCCTCCCTGCTTGTTTATGTACCACATGACAGTAGTGTTGTCTGTCCTTACTAGCAGATGTCCCTGTCTTAGTGTTTTTTCGAAAGTCTCGATGGCATGTATCACTGCCAACATCTCCTTTTGGTTTATGTGCAGATGTGTTTCCTTTGGCGTCCAAAGACCTTGAATGCATCTGCCCTCCATGTGCGCCCCCCCATCCATGGTCTGAGGCGTCTGTTGTTATCATTTGGTCTGCTTGAGGTCTGTTGAAAGGCATGCCTTCGTTTAGTTGACTGGCTTGAGCCCACCATAGAAATTCCTTTTGCAGACATGGAATAAGTGGGATTATGTCCTCTAAGCTGTTGCTGTGTTGAGACCATAAGTTTTTTAGATACCACTGCAGCTTTCTCGTATGAAGTCTTGCCAAAGGTATCAGAAGGATGCAAGATGCCATGAAGCCCAGGGCCTGCATGATTTTCCTTGCAGTCAGCTGGGAAAGCTTTGCTAGGCCTTTGAAGTACTCTGGTAAATGCTGTTGTTTTTCCTCTGTGAGGTAGGTCATTTGTTTTTCCGTGTCCAGTTTGGCTCCTAGGAATATAATTTGTTGGGAAGGTAGTAAGTTTGACTTCTGAATGTTGACTGTGTATCCCAAGGCCTGCAACAGATGCATGACATAGTCCAAATTCCCTTTTAAGGTTTGTTTGTTGTCTGCTTGTATGAGACAGTCGTCCAAGTAGGGGTATATTTGAATCCCCTGCAGTCTGCAGTGTGCCACTACTGATGCCAGGCATTTCGTGAACACTCTGGGCACAGTAGATAAGCCAAACGGCAATGCTGAGAATTGATAATGCTCTGTCCCTGCAAGAAATCTGAGGTATCTTCTGCAGCTTTGTCCGATTGGGACATGCAGGTATGCCTCCTTGAGGTCCAGAGTGACCAGCCAAGACCCCTTGCCCAACATGGGAAGAAGTTGCTGCCATGTCAGCATTTTGAACTTTGGCACAATGAGAAAAGTGTTTAGAGTTGACAAGTCCAGTATGGGTCTCCACTTGTTTTCTTTTCTTGGAACAAGGAACAATCTTGAATAAAATCCCTGGCCTTGTTCCTGAGGAGGAACCCTTTCTATTGCTTTTATACTTAATAGCTTGGAAACTTGAGTGAGTGCCTCTGCCCTTTGATGATGTGGCAGGTTTGGAATGCCTTGTTTTATTGGTTGTGTGGCAGTGGAATCTGTAACCCTTGTCTATCAAATCCAGAATCCAATTGTCCTTGGTTAAGATATGCCAGTTTTGTGAGAATAAGCCTAATTTTCCACCCAAAGGTGCTTCTCTTTGAACCTTTGTAGGCGGTACGAAAGTCAAGTCATTGTGATTGTCCTTGTGGTGCAGCTGAATTGTCTGCGCCACTTCTTTGATTTTGAGGTTGCCATTGGCGTCCCCTGTAAGATCCTCGGTACTGCCCTCTACATCGGCCACGTCTGCTTTTTCCCCTTTGAAACTTGTCAGAGCCGGGGAAGGACCAATTCTTGGAGGGCCAGTTTCTGCTGAATCTGGGTGGCTGAACCTGAAGGAAATCCTTGACTGTCTGTACTGACTTTGCTTTTTCCTCTATGGATTTCAATACATCTTGTGCAGTAGCACCAAAAAGCTTTTGTTTTTCCAATGGTGCATCCAGTAACTTTACTTTAACATGGTCAGGCAAAGACTGATCCTTCAACCAAGCATGTCTACGTATTACAGCCCCAGTCACAGCTGCCCTACATGAAGCTTCCAGTGCATCATAACCACACTGCAGAAAATGGTTATTAACCTGCTGAGTGTTATGAATATGATCCTGCAGTGCCTTTTTATCAATAGGCTCAGGAGAGGCTAACTTTTTCTGCAAATCATCTAGGAGAAAATCTTGGTACTGAAACATGTGAAAAAGGCAGTTAAGAGACCTCATGGCTAAAGTAGTAGAGGTATATACTTTTTTACCCCATCTCTCCAGGGACCTTGCTTCCCTGTCAGCTGGCAGTGGGTTTTTGGCAGAGGAGGAAGTCACTCCCTTGGGGCCCTGTGAAATAGTTTCTAGGTCCACAGAGTGAGCCTTAAAAAGGTGCTTGTGAGTGTCAGGGACCCTGTAATATCTGTCCGGCTTGACAGGAGCAGGAAGAAGAGAATCAGGGTTGGCACTGGAGTCAGAGTAAACATCATCCAAAACATCCATAACTGGAGGGATAGCAAAGGGTCTGTGCTGGGGAAGCTTGAGGAAAGTACGAAGCCTTTTCCTGGAGTCAGAAAATTCCTGACCCTGCCATTGAAAATGTTCCCTCATGGAATGCAGGACTTCACCAAAAGAGAAATCCTCTGGAGGGAAGGCAGAGGGAATTGATTCCTCAGCATCAGAGTCCTCGTAGGCCTGGAAGGGTTCTTCTTGGGCATCAGAATGCTCTGAATCCCCAGAGGCTTCATCCGAGGAGAGGTCGTCCGCCTGCTCAGCTCTAGGCCTTTTTTCTGCAGGTGGCTGAGAACCCCTGTCCAGATGAGGCTGAGACCCCCTGATAAGGGAAATAAGATCTGCAGCCAGAGACATGATCTGCTTATCAGATGAAGGGGCCTGGGCAGGTTTAGGATGGGCCTTGGCCTGACTGGCGGCCTTAGCACGTGCAAAGGCTTTGATGGACATGGAAACAGGAGGCCTAGCAGCCCCACGTGCAGGCGTTACCTTGTCCACAGGAATGGTGTCGGGTAGATCCAGAACCTCGGTTTCCGGGGGAAAATCCACAACCGGCACCGGAGAGATCTCCGAGACCGAAGGTCGTGTTAACGCTGTGTCGCCGGCCTGGAGCGGTTGATCTACCACTTCCGAGGGGACCAGAGCGCTAGCCGAGGATTTGGGAGTAGCATCGGTAGTGGACGCGGGCCGTGGATGCCGGTCCCGGTCCTTGCGTTTTTTAGCAGATTGGGTTGTCGGTAGATCCGACGGCATGATATATGCAAAGGATTCACCGAAAAAGTCCTCGGCGAATTCTGCCCGGCGCCTGAGACTGCGCTTATTAAAGCAAGCATAGGCAGCACAGGCCGAGACGCCGTGGTCTGGGCCCAGGCAAGGAAGGCAGAGAGAATGGAAGTCCTTATGAGGTATTTGTTTACCACAAGACAATTATTAACTTTCTCAATTTGTTCTGACATCGGCTGAGGCAAGAATAAATGTTCCCCGATGGGGTACTTAGCTTTTAGACGACTTCAGAGCTGCAAATACAGGAGCTGACCGACCGGCACTTGCGAACTGCTTCTGCTTCGGGCACCGCGCGGCAAGAAAGACTGAAGAACATGGCGTCGGCCGATGCCTTTATACTCCAGCCGTTGTGACATCGGAGAGGAGGCGACACCAGCCGACGCCGGACCCAGACTTTGGAATTTGGCCGACCGAGGGCTGCCTGAGGCAGGACAACCCATATGTTATGACTGCAGTTGCATTCTTGAAGGACATCCATGCTGCTTTGCCAGGGGTGGCCTGCATCTGACCCCCTATGATTTTGACTATTGGCAAATGCATTGCCTACCCCCATAGCACCTTTTTTAGACAATGTCACCCTGTTAAACTAACCAACATAACGAAACAAGCAAAGGAAAACATGTAGGCATTACTGATCAAAGCTAAGGGCCTAAACAAGAAACTGTATTCCCTGGAAGCCCTTCTTGCCCTGGATGACACTGACATCTGTGTAGCGACAGAGACGTTGTTTAAAATAGCAGAGAGCACTCCAGCTGCGCAGAGCAATTACACCTTTCACATGTTTAGACCAGCTACTGCACAGGAAGGGGAAAAAGTCTGGTGTCTCAATTTACATCCAGTAGAAACTCGCATCAAGGCTAGTAAACCAGGATGATGCACTGCAACTTTTTAATTTCCAAATAACCATCAGAAAAGTCCCACACCATATATTAGCTAGCCACAGAACTCCCTCTAAGAAAATGACAGCACTATCTACAGAAACTAAGAATCACTCCGTATTACCATTTTCCTATGGTGATCTAAACAATCCAGCTGTACATTGGGAAAACCACACCACCACTACTAGTGCACAAGCACAGGGATTCCTGGAATATATCACTACAAATGCCCTGGAATAATTAAATACCCACTAGGAGGGGTAACATCTTGGACCTTGTCCTTAACAATATGGGAGCATCTTGTACTGTTAATTTGTATATCTTCAGCACTTAGGTAGAATCGTAAAGCAGTCTCCTTTGAAATAAAATTGAGACGATACATCCATTCCACTTCCAAGGTACCTTTAGATATTTTAAAACAAACTACTTACTCCTAAGTGACTCACTGGCAAGTTTAAAATCCCCACCAATCCCAGTTAACTCCAGTGAATACAAAGAAATGTACACCACCACACTACAACAGCATGTAAACTGATGCACAGCTGCAGTTGTACTCTATAGGAACAAGTGCATGGTAAACCCCAGAAAACAACCCCACACGGTGGAACCACAACATCAACAAGCTTTATGATAAAAGAAAAAGAATTCTGACTAAAGTATGAGCAGCAATTCCCACAATGTAACTGTCCTTGTCACCGAAATAAGCAAATACAGGAGCTTAATAAAAGCCATGCCAAGTTTGTTGCTAAAATATCTACTCAAGCCAAAGATAATCACAAGGCATTTTTTTTTAGTCAAGTTTGTCTACAGAGTCTGAAGATATAGCGAATCTGCTGCCTGATAAATTCAGCTCTACCTTTAGGTACAGACGCTGGAGTGAGAGGAGTAAAGACATACCTAAAAAAAGGCTTGCCTCCACCTATCCCACAAGACCAAGTCCTAAAAGAACTATTAAAAGCTAAAAATACTACACGTATCCCTGGATGTAATTTAAATAACATGAAGCACAGTTTAGCCAAACCCTTACCAACATTATTTAGTCTCAGCCTCCATGCAGGTTTTGTACCAAGTGAATGGAGAACAGCTACACTCATTCCCCTACAAAAGGGAGGCCCTTCCAAAGACCCAGTCAATTACAGACCCCCCCCCCCCCACAAGTCTGACCACCTCATATGTAATGCAATGGAAAGCCTTATCATGAACTAATGAACCGGGTCAGAGGGAACCTTCAAACAATGGACCTGTCTCAGTTCAGGGCAGGTCATGGTTACTCAATGTTCACAGATTCATAGGTTGGTACTAGGTTATCGGCCCTAGGGCCTATACACGCCTAGCCATAATTCCCTGGCTATTTCTTCCCACAATATTTACTTCCCTGGACCTCTGCTAGCAGGGAGACTGACGTAATCCCTGGGGTGAATTGCCTATCTCCCATCCAATTGACAAGGTTCCTTTTGAAGAGGGCCAAAGAGGTGTTCTGCTTGACATGTATGGGCAGTCTATTTCAAAGTCTGGGGAGTCTCTGGGTCAGGAACCTAGCCAGTCAGCATGTTTTGTTCATTGTGATGACAAGGTTTAGATCCCTGGAGCGTGTGGCTCTGAGGGACTGGGATTTCTTTAAGTGTAGCACGTAACAGCTCTGGGTTTGACATGGTCTTAAGGTATTTCTACGGCCTTTTCAGTTGTTGCAGATGTCTTGAGAGGTACATACCAAATGGGTCGTTGTATTCTATAATGGGTCTAATGAGGGATGAGTTCAGTGGGACAATGACCTCCTTTTTTTCTGAATGAAAAGCCCTTAGTGATGAGGTGTGCCACATAGGATTTCCTGACTGTTGTGGCGATGTGGTTATCAAAGATGTCCCTAAGTCTCTTATCACACTTTCAGTGTTTAGTGTACTGCCACCTATGTGATAATTCATGGGTACATGTTTTTTCACAAAGGGGATAACTATACATTTCTTGGCATTGAGCTTGAGCTCATGGCTCTGGCACCAAGCATCTGTTTCTGTAAGGCCTTTTTGTAGAATATTCACATCATTTGGGGATTCAATAATGGCTCCCAGTTTGCAGTCATCTGCGAACTTTGTTAGCCAGAGTCCCTTAATGTTGGCCTGTACGTCAGAGAAGTAGATGCCAAACAAGAACGGTCCTAGGACTGAACCCCAAGGTACGCCACTTGTCTTGAGCTGGATTTGGAGTTGACTACTTTTACAGTCTGGGTTCCGTCAGTAAGCCAGTTGGCAACCTATCGAGTGATGTAGGGATTAATGCCCAGCTTAGTAAGTTTATCTATGATTCCACAGTGGGAGATGGTGTCGAAGGCCTTGGTGAGGTCCAGATGGGCTGTGTGGAGTGCCTTATGCTCGTCCACAGCTCTAGAGACTGATTCGAAGAAGTCAATTAGGTTCAGGAGACAAGATCGGTCCTTCATGAACCTAAACTGAGTGGGGTCCAATGTTTGAAGGTTGCCAATGTCTTTGTTTATAAAGTTCCATGATAACACGTTCCATGGCCTTGCAGATCAGGCTCGTCAGACTGATGGGACGTTAGTTCCCAGGATCCAAGGTGTATCCCCCTTGTGGAGTGGGATAACTGTAGTTGTGTGCCACTCAGTGGGCACGAAGCCTGAGGTGAGGCTATGATTAAACATGACACTTAGGTGAGGTGTCAGTTCATTTTGTAGTTCATGTAGTACACAGCCCGGGATGTTGTCTGGTCCCATGGATGCTGTATTCTTAGCTTTGGAGACTGTGTTTTTTATCTGTATGGCCATTATTACCAGAATTTGGCAATTTTTCGGTATTAAGATGGGCCCTTTAGCGGGTGGGAGGGGGTGAAGTTAGCATTGAATCAATCTGCCACAACATTGGCAATATCCTTGGGATTAGTACATTTAATGCCATTCTGTTGTAGCTCAGAGCAGATCTGAGCATTGCCATTTAGATTCTTGACATAGCTATAGAATGCCTTGTGGTCATCTTTGGAATCTTTGGCAATTTTATTTTCGTAACTAGCTTTGGAGGATTTTATGAGGGATCTCAGCTTCTTACTGAGGCTGGTAAGGGTGTTTTTTTTGCATCCTGGGATTTTCCTCTTTTCTGCAACAGTTTCTTCCTTTTGTTGTACAATTTGTTTATGGCAGGGGACTACCAGATTGGCTTCCTTTTTTTTGGAGGAGAGCGTCTTGGTTCTATTTGAGATGGCACGATTCATGCATGAGTGGATGTGCTCGTACAGTGCCTTAGTGTAGATGTCAGCAGTTGAACTTTCAGTTCCTGTCTGCATGGGTGTCATGAAGTTGGTCACTTCTGATTTGAGTACCATGAAGTTGGCTTTGGAGAAGTTTTTTACGGAGGTTTCCTTACTGGGGGGTGGGGGAGGGATGTGGATGTCAAGGGTGATTAGCTTATGGTCAGACCTGACCAACGAGGGGGTGACCATAAGTGTACAGCAGCGGATTCCCATGCTGGCAATGACCAGGACTAGGACTATGGATTAGTTGATTCAGGGCACTGAAATTTATGAATTCCAAGAACCGTTGGGCAAAGGTGTTGGTACACGAGTAGTTTCCCAGTTAATGGCAGGGTAGTTGAAATCATCCAGTATTAGGGTGTTTGGCTGTATCTTAATATTTTCCAGTATGTTTAGAAAGGTGTAGTGAGAATCTTGGGGCCTGGTGGGGGACCTGTAGCAAGCTACAATTTGGATTGCAGTCTTATCTAGTGTTAGTTGCACCTGGAGAATTTCAGATGCATTGTGTTGGGCAACTAGCCTGGTGGTGTGAATATCCTTGGTGAATATGGACACTCCTCCACCTTTAGTGTTTCGGTCATGGTTTGGTGGCCGAAAAGTGTGGTAAGAGTTGTAGCCTGGTATTGCAGAGGTGCTCTCTGGGGTCTTGAACCAGGTCTCAGTTACTGCACAGATATTGATGTTTTCTATTTTCAGGAGTGCCTCAAGAGAGTGCATTTTGAGGTTTTGACTTCTAGAATTGATTAGCATTACAGTACAGTTGTGTCCCTACCATAAATGTAGATGTTAGAGTGTATTCACTGTTGCAGTTATTACACTTGGGTTATCTTGCTAGCAGGCTACCCGCAGTCGGCCTGAATTCCGTCTTGGTCCGGCATCGGCTGCTGTCACCTCTTCCCTGACGTCAGTGCGCCAAGGGTATAAAAGATGCAGCCGACGCCATTTTCTTCAGTTTTTCTTGCCCCAGATGTCAGGTATCCCTAAAAGGGTATGCTAAAAATTATGCCAATAAAAAAGCATGCACTAACATAAACATTACCTTCATCTACAAGCAAATACACCATATAGGTTGTATAGAATAGAGAAGTACAGATTAGTCCCAACAATGAAAGGGGGATGGTGGGTGGGTAACTTGGACTGCAACAGTGAATACACTCGAACATATACATTTATGGTAGGTACACAACTGTACTATGTTCATCGTGTTTCACTGTGCAGTCATTACACTTGGGTTGAATCGCAAAGCTGAGGTGGGTGGGTGGCTGGGCCTAAATAGAATTACGAGTGGCTATGAGGCCCTGCAGAACTGCAGTGGCAAAGCCTGCTCTGGATTTAGAGTAAAGAGGTACGTGGTAGTGCTTTGTGAAAGTGTGCACTGAAGTCCAAGTTGCAGCCTCCAAAATGTCCCTGGTTGGTACTCCTCTGAGGAAGGCTGCTGAAGTGGCTGCTGCTCTGGTTGAATGTGGCTTAATGCCCTTAGGCACCGATTTGCCATGTTGTGAATAGCAGAAAAGAATGCAGTGGCCTATCCATTTTGAAATAGTCTGCTTTGAGATAGCTTTTCCTTGTGCTCCGACAGCATATGCCACTAAGAGTTGCTCAGTCTTTCTGAAAGCTTTAGTTCTGTCCAAGTAAAAGCGTAGCTGTCTGTGTATGTCCAAAGAATGCAGAAGTCTCTCCCCCTTATTCTGTGGGTTTGGATAAAAGGTAGGCAAATGAATGGTTTGGTTAAGAGCCACACTGGACAGTACCTTAGGCATAAATGTTGGGCCTGTCCTTAGAGAAACCCTGTCTGGATGGAAAATTATAAAAGGTTCCACAGCCATTAGTGCCTGGAACTCTGAGACTCTTCTTGCCGAAGTTATTGCTAGGAGCACAGCGGTTTTCCATGTTAAGAATTTTATCTCAGCTGTATTGGCTGGCTCAAAAGGAGGCAGTGTGAGTTTTTCCAAAACAAAATTGAGGTCCCATGCAGGTACTGGCGCTCTCCTTGGAGGTCTTATGTTTTTGGCTCCTCTGAGGTACTGCCTTAGAAATGGATGTGAAAAAATAGGTGGGTCTGTATTGTAATGAGCTGAAATGGCCGAGGCATGGATCTTAATTGATGAAAAGGATAGGCCTGTGTCCAGCATCTCAGTTAGGTATTGTAAAATCTGAGGAATATTTGGTACAAGCATGTCAACTCCCTGTGCCTGGTTCCAAGCACAGAATCTCTTCCATTTTGCTGCATAAGCTTTTCTGGTGCTGGGCCTCTTGGCCTCCAAAATAACATCCATTACTGCTTTAGAGAGAGGTGTGTTCTGAATGGTTACATTATCTGCCATGCTGCCAGATTTAGGGTTCTGAGTTGGCTGTGCAGGATCTGATTGTTTTGTTGGGTCAGTAAATTAGGAATTTGAGGCAATGTCCAGGCTGGGCCTTGACACAAGCTCTTTAGGATTGGGTACCAGTGCTGGCGGGGCCAGTCTGGGGCAATCAGTATCATTTTTGGCTTCTCTTGTCTGACCTTTAGGAGTACCTTGGGGAGGAGAAGCAGTGGTGGAAAGGCATATACTGTAAGGGTTTTCCAGCTGAATGATACAGCATCCACTTTCCATGCTTGCTTGTGATAAATCCTTGTGCAGAATCTCTGTAGTTGGCAGTTGTGAGGGGAGGCAAATAGATCTATGTCTGGGCATCCCCATTTCTTTGTTATCATGCTGAAGATTTGTGGATCTAGCTTCCACTCGTGAGGATCCATGAGGTTTCTGCTTAGTTCGTCTGCCAGAGTATTTGTCTTTCCTGGCAGGAATTGTGCTTGCAGGTGTACTTGATAAGTCAATGCTGTGTTCCACAAAGTCATGGCTAGTCTGCAGAGGGGGTAGGAATGTGTGCCACCCTGCTTGTTTATGTACCACATGACTGTAGTACTGTCCGTCTTTATCAGCAGTTGTCCTGGATGAAGTAGATCCTTGAAGGCTGTCAGGGCATTCTGAACAGCCAGCATCTCTTTTTGATTGATATGAAGATGCATTTGGTTTGTGGGCCATGTGCCCTGAATAAATTTTCCTGCCATGTGGGCCCCCCAGGCATAATCTGATGCATCTGTTGTTAGTGTTTGCCTGGCTGTGGGTAAAGTGAATGGCTGTCCCTTGTTGAGGTGACAGGCCTGTGCCCACCATCGAAACTCCTGTTGCAGGCAGGGAATGAGTGAAATTAATTTTTCCAGGCTGTGGCAATGTTGAGTCCAAACACTTTTTAGATACCATTGTAGTTTCCTCATATGCAATCTTGCATATAGAATTAATAGAATGCAGCATGCCATGAAGCCCAAAGCCTACTGAATTTTTCTTGCAGATAACTGGGTTTTTGTTGCCAACATTTCGAAGTAAGAAGTCAGTTGCCTTTGTTTGTCTGGAGTGAGATAAGCCATCTGGGCAGTTGTATTTAAGCTTACACCCAGGAATGTTATCTCTCGCGAGGGTACTAGCTTTGATTTCTTTTTATTTACTGTGTACCCTACACAAATTAGCAATCTTTTTACAAACGCCAGATGATTTAGTAAAATGTCCTTGTTCTCTGCTTGAATAAGACAGTCGTCCAGGTAGGGATATATTTGAATTCCTCTTTGTCTGCAAAAAGCAATTACTGGTGCCAGGCATTTTGTGAAGACCCTGGGCGCAGTAGATAAGCCAAAGGGCAGTGCAGAGAATTGGTAGTGCATTGAGCCAGCTATGAATCTGAGGTATCTTCTGCAAGATTGTCTGATTGGGACATGTAGGTATGCCTCTTTTAGGTCCAAAGTTACAAGCCAAGCCTTCTTGCCCAGCATGGGCAGAAGTTGCTGCAGAGTCAACATTTTGAATTTTGGAACATTCAGAAAAGTGTTTAGAATAGACAGGTCCAGTACTGGTCTCCAGGCTTTGTCCTTTCTGGGCACCAAGAAAAGTTGTGAGTAAAATCCTTATCCCTGCTCCTGTAGTGGTACTCGCTGAATGGCCCCCATGTCCATGAGGGATGAAACTTGTTTTTTTGCCTCTGCCCATTGATTGTGTGGAAGGTCTGGCATGCCTCTTGCCTTTGGCAGGGTGTGAAAGTGGAACCTGTAGCCCTGAGACACTATATTCAAGACCCATTTGTCCTGGGTAATCATGTGCCAGTTTTGTGACAAAAGTGCTAGTTTTCCCCCTAAGGGAGCTTCCAAAAGGTAAGTGCTTGGTACTGGTAGAGGAAAGTCATTGGGACGGTTTCCTATAAGGTTGAGATTTGTCTTCTCCGCTTTTGGAGGTAGAAGCACCCCACTGTTTAGTCGTGTATGAGCCTTGCGGCTGGGATCTGCCTCTAGGGCGTCTGTATCTGCCTCTTTGTGGCCTGTCTGATACTGGAAAGGACCAATTTTTTGAAGGCCAGTTCCTACTAAATCTGGGTGGCTGTACCTGTAAGAAATCCTTAACTATCTGCATAGATTTCACTTTATCCTCCATTTTCTTCAACACCTCTTCTGCCTTAACACCAAAACGAAGTATCACGCTGTAATGGAGCATCTAATAATTTTGCTTTAACATGATCAGGCAGATTCTGTTCCTTTAACAGAGCATGCCTCCTAATCACAGAACCTGTTACAGTGGCCCTGCAAGAGACCTCCAAAGAATCAAAACCACATTGCACAGTATGTTTTCCCACTTGTTCAGCTGCATGCAATAAATCCTGCATTTCCTTGTTTTCTGTACATTCAGAGTTAAACATTTTCTGTTTTAATACTGACATTAAGTATTGCTGATATTTAAGCATATGAAATTGACAATTTAAGGCCCTCACAGCCAAAGTAGCAGAAGTGTAAACTTTTTCCCCCATCTGTCCAGTGCTCTTGAATCTCTATCAGAAGGGACAGGGTTTTTAGCAGTGAAAGCCTTGACACCCTTAGGACCCTGAGATATGGTTTCTGGGTCAGCAGCAGGGTTTTTATATAGAAATTTATGGGAATCTGGGACCCTGTAGTATCTGTCAGGCATTACCAGTGCAGGGGGTATAGAGTCTGGAGACAGACCGGACTCCAAAAAAACATCATCTACAATGTCAAGAACAGGGGGAATAGCAAGGGGCCTGTGCTGAGGAAGTAAAAGAAAATCTCTGAGCCTTTACTTAGATTCTGAGTAATCCTGGCTCTCCCAGTGAAAGTGCTCCCTTCATGGTATGCAGAGTCTCCCCAAAGGAGAAATCTTCAGGAGGAGAGGTGAAGGAATAGATTCTTCAGCATCAGAATCCTCATAGGGAGGGAGAGAGTATTCCTGATCAGAGGAGGAATCAGAGGAAATGGAAACAGGATCTGAAGATTCATATTCTGTCTCTTGCCTAGGCCTCTTATCAGGAGGGGGATGGGAACCCCTGATCAAAGTAATAAGGTCTTCGGCCATTTTGAGCATTTGTTTTTTAGGCATAGAAGCCTGTCCTGGAGAATGCTGTACTTGTTTCGTTGTCTTTAGAGCTGCTTTAGTCTTTGGTTTAGAAGCTGAAGATGGCTTTACATAACTGAGTTGGTCTGAAAACACCCTCAGAAGCCGATGCCTGCACAGCGGCTCCGGACCCATCTGAGGGTATATTTTCCGAGGATCCAACACCTCGAGTTTCGAGGCCCAGTCGGCTCCACGTGGGAGTCGGATGCGGCCTGTGGCTCTGAGGTAGCGGGCATCAGGGGCTGTGAAAGCGCCTCACTGAGAATCGGCGAAATGACGACTAACTTAGTGGAAGCCTCATAGTCGGTTTTGGACCTTGAATGCCTGTCCTTGTCTTTATCCTTGCATTTTTTTTTAGAAATTCCGGTCGTTGGTTGTTCCAACGGAATTGTATAATTGAATCTTCGGCCGAAGTAATGAAAGGCAAAATCGTACCAATGCAGCAATGTTGTGGTCAGGGCCTAGGCAAGGAATACAGTAAGAGTGAAAATCCTTACGAGGTATTTGCTTCCCACAAGAAATACAATTGTTAACTTTTTCTGACATCGGTCTGGAGCAAGAAAAAAGTTTCCCCAATGGGGTACTTTGCTTTAATGAAGACTTCGGATCTGAAATTAGATTTAAAAAATCTCAGGAGTCGGCCGACCGGCACTTGCGAACTGCTATTGCTTCGGGCACCGCGTGACCAGAAAGACTGAAGAAAACGGCATCGGCTGCATCTTTTATACCCCTGGCGCACTGACGTCAGGGAAGAGGCGACGGCAACCGACGCTGGACCAAAACTTTGGAATTCAGGCCGACTGCGGCTAGCCTGCCAGCAGGATAACCCAAGTGTCATGACTGCAACAGTGAAACACGATGAACATCTTCAGATTTTGCGTGCTTGTACCTGTTGCAGTGGTGATTTTGTCCTTTGAACTTTACCTAAAAAAGGCACTATAGGGGTGGCAACATCCTTAGCCAGTACCCTGAATCCCTGGAGTGACAGGTGCAGACCATGTCTGGCAAAGCATCGTGGTCTGTCGATCGATCATCCAGGCAGACAGATACTGGATCCCCTTTGAATGGCACCAGAAGCTTAGCCAATTGTTGAAATCAATCATTTTGTCCTCATACTGTGTTATCATTCTGGGCCAAGGCAGGATGCTACTCAGGGCTAGGGTCATAACTGCTTGGGTCACAATATTCTGAGAGCTCTTCCATGTCTCTTCATATAGTCCAGAGAGGTACGTCTCAAGTCATTCACTCCAACATGGACAATGACAATCATATTTGTGCTTGTTGTAGAGTGACTTGAGTGTATGCATTATGTGGCGGATCCTGGCACCCAACAGGCAGCTGACTGTAATTTTCTCCTTGTTCAGCCTGGTGAGTGGGACATCAGTGTGCCTAACTATAGACTCACCTATGACTAAAGTGTTGGGTGCATTGTCTTGCCTTAGGGGCTGTTGGGTGGCACACTGGTGTTGTGAGCTATGTGACACTTTGGTTGTGATTGGTGTTTGTTTGCTTTTCAGCTTCACAGATCTTTGTTGCTTGGGCAGGTTACTCTCAAGGGCCTCCGCATATGAGAGTTTAGTGTTGCTATGTGAGGGTATTGGTGGTGTGGGTTTAGAAGGGCTATATATTGCTTGAGGTGTAGTGCGGGTCTCTTGACTGTCTAGCACAATCTCGGGTTTAGAGAGCTTTGCTTCCAGTTTGGCTATGCAAGTGTATCTCTCACAGGTTGTAGTGTTGGCTAGTAAGAGGAGAGGGTTGTCTGTGTATAAGAGGCAATTGCTGCATTGCCCCAGTATGCCCAGATTCACCAGGTGGACAGGAGAAATCAGAGGAATCTGACCGTTGGACATGCCTGGTTTGGTGCTTTTTTTTGTAAAGTACAAGAGCTGTTTTCCCTTACCTTAACAGAGTACTTTGCAATTACAGGCTGCTTAGTGTGGATTTTTTTGAAAAGCTCACCAAAGGAATAGATTATGGAAAAATGGTACATACCTCAACCTGGCCAAAGCTTCTGACTCAATTCTCCACTCAGGCATAATAAAAAAGCTAAATAAATTTAAAATAAAACCCCTATGTCACCCACTGGATTGCCAACTGGCTCAAATGGGAAGCAGGAAAATCAAACTAGGGTAAGTTACCCATCAAAGAGACCAGTCATCAGTGGAGTCCCCCAGGGTTTTGTGCTGGGAAGTCTCTGGGAAGTCTCCTATTTGGCATCTACTTTTACTGAAGTAAAAGCTAATATCAAAGGGTTCTGGCTGGTAAGGGCAGTCAATGAATCCTAAAGGACTTGGCCATTCTGCAGGAAGGTTTGTGCCAAAATCATGGACCAAGACTACATGCCAAAAATACATTATTGTATCCTTTAGAAATTCAACAATCCCAGGAAACAACTACATTAACAATACAGCCCTAAGACATAACTCATTTGTTCAGGATTTGGGAACTTTTTGACCATATGTTCCCATTGTTGTAATAAAGTCCTTCTACAATGCACAGCTTATAAACAAAGGGATTGTGCTTAGATCTAGGGATGCCATTGTCTCACAACTCAACCATCTTTAGCCAGTCTTTGCATACAATTTCCCCTTTGGCCAGACACATGCAAATGCTGGAATGCCCACAGAGACACCTTACTAAAGATTCAAGACCGAAATAACATGTCCTGCGTGGATCAACTCAAAGACCTTTCACTATACTCTGTATCCTACTGACTGCTAAGAGGTTACCTGTTTCTGGTATAAAAGGCATCCTCCAACCCAATACTGATGGATTCATTGCACATCTGCAAGTCAAATAGGACAAGAAATATTCAGTCTAGGGATCTAAACATTTTCTGCAACATCAACACAACCCATCAACCTCTTTGCTGGATACCCTTGTTTGCTCTTACCTTCTTCCTGTCTGTCCCAAATCTTCTGCAACATCAAAATAATGGTGTGGAGGGACAGGTGTATTTCACAGATGATATTGCTGCTCCACAACAGACTCCTCATCCACATAAAACAAAGTTCATCCCTGTCCATACTCAAGTGCAGCTTGGGTCCAAAAATGGGGAAAAGAAAATGTACCCCATGACTGCCCCCTGTACTACTAATGGACAGAAGCAGTTCCTAAATGCTTTAGATGGAATGATCCAGTTAATACATCACTAACCAAATGGGAGAGGTTAATTTGAGGACAAAAAGGGAAACTTGCTAGGCTTAAAATGGCCTGCAAGGGCAGCTAGCCTAGTACTTACCTATAAACCTAAAAGCAAGAACCAACTAATTCCAGGACCGTGTCAGAAAGACCATGGCATAAGTATTAGGAGCTTGAGCAGATACTAAAGTCCACAGTGCCAAACACCAATAAGAGATCAACAAAGACCAGCACATAATTTTGTGTCATAATGACTTCACTTACCACATGTACATAAGTTCTAAAAACTCTGACACTGGTCAAAGAAGACATGCTATATCAAATACATGTATATCTGCATACATTATAAAACTTGCCTATAAATATAAAAACAGAGATGAGGTGGGATTTTTTTTTTTTTTTGCAAATCCAGGGATGACTTGAGTAAAGAGGCTATTATGGACTGTTTAAAGATGGGGGAAAAAGTAGTTTTCGATAAAAATTGGCAAATTCAAAAAATAATTGGTCCTGATGAATACAAGCAAATTTTTAACTAGCCTTGCTAAACCAGAATGAGGTCTGTACTCATTACAGCACAGCAATGAAAACAAGTTCATAACCTCAGTCAGCACACTGAGCCTAACCCCAGCAAAATATACAAGACACAAATTAAAGTACACCCTGCAAAATACCATGACTGCTTCATGGGGAAAGACAAACGGCAAACATCTTAAAAAAAAAAATAAATAAAATAAAAAATAATAATAAAGTGGAGTCCTCACACTGACAGTATAAAAAACAGTACAGTCTACACAGTAAAATCGGTCCACCATATGAAAGGGTACTTATGATGCAGCAGCAATTGTGCACAACAAATAAGTGACCTTTTATACAAAATTTCTATTACGCTGAATAATAAGCATCAAACTTTTTGTCCTCTACTAGCAGTAGCTTAGACAAGGCAGGGAAAGAGGGGGACAGCCCTGGGTGCAAACTCCTGATCAATCACGGTCAAGATCAAACGCCATTTTCTATATAGGGTTGAAGTGTTGTGTTAATTGTCTCCATCTCTCTCGATTTAATGCAACACTCTTGCTTTCTTCAACACCCATGCCTGACTGTTGCAGGTTCTCTTACACAACCCATCCACATCTTTGCGGGACACCTTTGTTTCCTCGTACATTCTTTTTGTCTGTCCCAAATCTTATTCAGATTGTCTTCTGCTCTTCTGCACGTGCACAAACCACAGTAAACTGTTCAATTTGATCTCTTCTGCAACTGCAGCTACTTTGGCTTATACTCTTGCGTCCATCTGTCCCACAGTGTGCATCCCACCACCTATATCAGGCATTTTATTTCAATCAGCCCTAGCTTCCTCATCTGCTATACCTTTACTGCCCAGGTTTCTGTACCATACATTAGTACTGGTCGCACCACTGTTTTGAACACCTTAAAAAATAGTGCTTTTTTAGGCAAGGTTCAAAGGACAAAACTACCACCGCAACAAATACAAACATGCAAAATCTGAAGGTAATACTGCTCAATGCTAGAAGTCTAAACCTCAAAATGCGCTCTCTTGAGGCACTCCTAAAAATGGAGAACATCATTATCTGTGCAGTAATTGAGACCTGGTTCAAGACTCCAGAGAGCATCCCTGCAATACCAGGCTACAACTCTTACCACACTTTTCGGCCACCAAACCAAGACCGAAACACTAAAGGTGGAGGAGTGTCCATATTCACCAAGGATATTCACACCTCCGGGCTAGTTGCCCAACACAATGCATCTGAAATTCTCCAGGTGCAACTAACACTAGGTAAGACTGCAATCCAAACTGTAGCTTGCTACAGATCCCCCACCATGCTCCAAGATTCTCACTACACCTTTCTAAACATACTGGAAAATATTAAGATACAACCAAACACCCTAATACTGGGTGATTTCATCTACCCTGCCATTAACTAGGAAAACTACTCGGGTACCAACACCTTTTCCCAACGGTTCCTGGAATTCATAAATTCCAATGCCCTGGATCAACTAATCCATTGTCCCACCAGGGGCTCAAATACACTAGACCTGATCATTACCAACATGGGAGATAGATGCTCCACATCATTGGTCACCCCCTTATTGGGGAGGTCTGACCATAAGCAAATCACCCTTGACATCCACATCCCACCCCCAGTAAATAACCTCCGTAAAAAAACTTCTCCAAAGTCAACTTCATGCTACTTAATTCAGAAGTGACAAACTTCATGGCACCTATGCAGATGGGAGCTGTAAGTTCAGCTGCTGAATCCTACACTAAGGCACTGTACGAGCACATCCACTCATGCATGAATCGTGCCATCCCAAATAGAACCAAGACGCTTGCCTCCAAAAAAAGGAAACCAATCCGGTGGTCCCCTGCCATAAACAAACTATACAACAGAAGGAAGAAACTGTTGCAGAAGAGGAAAATCACAGGATGCAAAAAACTCCCTTACCAGCCTCAGTAAGAAGCTAAGATCCCTCATAAAATCCTCCAAAGCTAGTTACAAAAATAAAATTGCCAAAGATTCCAAAGGCAACCACAAGGCATTCTATAGTTATGTCAAGAATCAAAATGGCAATGCTCAGATCTGCTCTAAGCTACAACAGAATGGCATTAAATATACTGATCCCAAGGATATTGCCAATATTCTGACAGATCGATTTAGTGCCAACTTCACCCCCCTCTCACCCCCTAAAGGGCCCATTTTAATACCAAAAGATTGCCAAATTCAGGTAATCACAGCCACAGAGGTAGAAACTGCACTCTCCAAAGCTAGGAATACAGCATCCATGGGACCAGATGACATCCCGGGCTGTGTACTACATGAACTACAAAATGAACTGGCACCACACCCAACTGTCATGTTTAATCATAGCCTCACCTCAGGCTTCATGCCCACTGAGTGACACACAGCTACAGTTATCCCACTCCACAAGGGGAGATCCACCTTGTATCCAGGGAACTACCATCCCATCAGTCTGACGAGCCTTACCTGCAAGGGCATTGAATGCATTATCATGCAACTTATAAACATAGACATTGGCAATCTACAAACACTGGACCCCACCCAGTTTGGGTTCATGAAGGGCCGATCTCGTCTCCTGAACCTGACTGACTTCTTCAAATCAGTTTCCAGAGCTGTGGACCAGGGTAAAGCAGTCCACACACTCCTATCAGGACCTCGCCAAGGCCTTTGACACTATCCCCCACTCTGGAATCACAGATAAACTTACAAAGCTGGGCATAAATCCCTACTTCACTCGATGGGTTGCCAACTGGCTTACTGACAGAACCCAGACTGTAAAAGTAGCAGACTGCAAATCCAGCTCCAGACAAGTGACAACTGGAGTACCTCAGGGTTCAGTCTTGGGACCGCTCTTGTTTGGCATCTACTTCTCTGAAGTACAGGCCAACACTAAGGGACTCTGGTTAAAAGTTTGCAGATGACAGCAAACTGGGAGCCATTACTGAATCCCCAAATGATGTGGATATTCTACAAAAGAGCCTTACAGAAACAGATGCTTGGTGCCAGAGCCATGGGCTCAAGCTTAATGCCAAGAAATGTATAGTTACCTCCTTTGGGAAAAAACATGTACCCATGAATTACCACACAGGTGGCAGTACACTAAACACCGAAAGTGTGATAAGAAACTTAGGGACACAGGTGGACAGTGGTATCACCTTCGATAACCCCATCGCCACAACAGTCAGGAAATCCTGCTATGTGACACACCTCATCACTAAGGGCTTTTCATCCAGAAAAAAGGAGGTCATTGTCCCACTGTACTCATCCCTCACTAGATCCATTATAGAGTACAACGCCCTGTTTAGTATGTACCTCACAAGACATCTGCAACAGCCGGAAAGGCCTCAGAAATACCTCACTAAAAGAATCACAGGCCTAAAGCAGATGCCTTATGCTGACCATCTAAAAAAAATTCCAACTATACTCTGTGGCATATCGTCTACTCATAGACAATCTCTGCTTAACATACAAGGTCATGTCAAACCCGGAGCTGTTGAACATGCTCCACTTAAAGAAATCCCAATCCCTCAGAGCCACACGCTCCAGGGATCTAAACCTTGTCATCACAATGAACAAAACATGCTGGAGGGATAGGTTCCTGACCCAGAGACTCCCCATAGTCTGGAATAGACTGCCCATACATGTCATGCAGAGCACCTCCTTGGCCTTCTTCAAAATGACCTTTGACGATTGGATGGGAGATATGAAATTTACCCCGGGTATCACGTCAGTCACCCTGCTAGACAGGGGTCGAGGGAAGCAAATATTGTGGGAAGAAATATCAGGGGAATTGTTTAGCTAGGCTTGTATAGGCCCTAGGGACGATAACCTAGTACCAACCTATGAACCTATACTTTTTTTTTTTTAAACTAAAAACTGTGCACTGTATCACTCCAGGCAGGCAGGGTATAAACTGTAGTAAACAGGTTGCTACAGTTAAAAAAAAAAAAAAAAAAAAAAAAAAAAAATTCCTTAATAAAACATGTTAAGAGGGTTGGAGGCAAGGAACAGAAACAGCACCTGAATGTCTGGGGCTGGAGAGAGAGGCAGGAGTGTCATTCATCTGCCCACCTGGTTGGTGTACCAGTACAAGGAACATCCTTTTTTTTTGTTTTGTGTTGCTGGGGGGTGCACAGATCAACAAGCCAATCGCTTGCAGCTTATTTTTTGCTCTTCATTTGAAGAGCTGAGGGGGGGGTGGGAGGTGCTGGTTCATAGCACCAGTGTAGGGTGCTAACTGAACCAGCTATACTTCTTTCTACTAGGTGCAACCTCCACCATTTGTGCTACAACTGCCATCTTAGTCAGTGCTGCAAAAGCAGCTTCGAATCAAATGATGACTTGTGTTGAGCATTAGATCTGGCACACACAAGCTAGGGTTACAGTTTCAAGGGTTCCTCTCACGGTTATTTTACTGGCCATGACTAACAAATCTGCATCTTCTGCACAGACTCCCTTCAGTAGCTTTTGTCTATTACAGGCATCAGTGTGCCAGAATCAATATTAAGCAAATCTCAACATGACACCAGCTCAGTACTTGGTGGCAAAACTGGTGGATCCTTAACCTGAAGCGAGCCACGTGATGATCATTCTGAGAAACTGGTTCCACCAAACCTCTGGTGTACAAGCCCATCTCAAGTATGAAAACAGTGTCTAATGAGTGATCAGTTTTAAAGTTAGCAGAGCCAATTATCATAGTGAAGTCAAAATTCTCCAAAAGACTGAAGAGTGGCCAGTGAGACTACCAAAGTACCACCACAAGACATGGTGGACACCTATCCATGTGGAACTTCACTTTACAGCAGCAGCCAATAATCATCACTTGCCTTAGCTATATGGGTTATATCTTGCAGAGGATAAAACAGGCGGCCAGCTTCCAAAGCTTCAGGGCACTTCCCACATGCCTAAACACACAAGTAGCTTGAGCTGAGCTTGATTAAAGACAAGTTTGGGCACAGAGCCCTTCAGAGCTTTCCTGAGAGAGAGAGAGACAGAGAGAGGCTAAGCCCTGAAAGGATAATGATAGGAAGAACAATAAATAAATAAATAAATAAATAACCAGGGTGATAATGTGTCAAGGATAAATTATTGCATAAGGAAGCTTTGTATATTTTAAAATATTACACCAAGTCCATGTGGGCTTAATAGTGAGTGTAATTGCAGATATTTGATTAATTGAAATTTGATTAATTTTTAATTATGCTACTATACAATTATGTATTTTAAGACTTTGTATATATACTGCTTTGTGTGGATGAATTGATTACTCCTATAAAGCGCAAGCTGAGGTGCTAGAGGTGAATAAACTTGCATTTTACTTTGTGGCCAAGTTGTTTCAGTTCATTAAATAAACAACCAGACCCTGGCATAAACACCACAGCAAAAAAAAAAATAAATAAATAAATAAATAAAAGGGGGTGGAGAGAGAATGGTTAGTGCAGCAGTGATCATTTCAGCATCTACTGTTACAGTAAGCTTACTTACACAATTGTACTATATTCATCATATAAATCACTGCTGCAGTAGCCTTAGCTAAATGAGCATATTACTCTAGCTTACTACACTTGGGAGGTGGAAGTCAAAGAGTCCAGCAGCCCTTAGAGCATGGTCCTTCCAAAAGTTCATTTAGACCTTCAGAAGGAATCAAGCATACAATGTTTGGTAAAAGTACCTACAGAGGACCAAGATGCAGATTCTAGAATACTTGTAGAATTCAACCCTTTCCAAAAAAGCCACAGATGCAGCCAAGGCCCTGGTAGAGTAGACCTCAACTCTGCCCAAAAAATGTTGTGGTGAGTATTAAAAGGGCATCCATTTGAAAACAGTCAGTTTTGACACAGGTTTTCCCTTCTAACAGTCACAAGACAAAAAAAAAAAAAAAAAAACAGCAACTCCAAAGATCTGAAAGATTTAGTTCTGCCAAGACAGTAACTGAGTTGTCAGTGGACATCCATGGTATGGAATATTCTTTACTGTTTAAGATCAGTGAGGAAAATGGGGGGATGCACACTGACTTAAAGAAAAATCTGATACCACTTTAAGCATAAAAGACAGATTAGGTCTCAAAACAATCCTGTCTCTGTGGAAAATCAGATAGGGTTGACTCATTATAATAGCTTGCAACTCGGATACTCTTCCTGAAGAGGTCAGAGCAATCAGTAAAACTGTTTCCCATGTTAGGAACCTCATATAAGATAAGCTGCTTCACATGGAACAAATGTTAGGTTCTCTAACACAAAATTAATTTCCCAAGAATGGGCCAGTGGTTCTCTTGGGGGGGGGGGGGCACTTAAGTAAAACCCATTTCAATAACATTCTGACAAGAGAAAGCCTTGAAAGAGGAGGATCCATGGGCAGTCAAACTGAAATTGCCAATAACAATCTTGATGGAGGAGCAAGAAAGGCCATAGGAAAATAACTTCCACAATATTGTAAAACCAGAGAACAACTAGCCCTTAACTGTTGCTGGTTATGTTGTTGTTGGCACCAACTAGAAATCCTTTTCCATTTGTTAATATATGCTTTTCTTGTAGCAGGCTTTGCCTACAATTAGTACCTACTACACATCCTCACTAAACAGGTGTCAAAAGGAAAATAAGATCCTATCACCCAGGCAATCAGATGAAGTTGATTGTGGTCAGGGATTATCCAACACCCCTGATCTTGTGTGAGTAGATCCTCTCTGTGAGGAAGCATGTGGTAATTGCCCCTGACCATTTCCAAAAGAAGGGTGAACCACTGTTGCCTGGGCCAGAAAGGAAGTCATCACAAAGATCTTTGGGAATTCTTTCTGAATCTTCAGACGGAATCCTGGATATCAATGGAAAGGGTGAAAAAGCATACAACAACATTCCTGTCAAAGAAAAAGGCAGATGTCTAGCATGTAGTCTAAGAGCAGAACCTTGCCAGCTGATTATGTGGAGAGGCAAATGGGACTACCAGAGGAAGTCCCCAAAGATGGATCAAATCTTGGAAGACTTCTCGAACTGGTTTGCATACATTCATTGCCTGAATCTAATTGAGTTCTGACAGAGTGCTACTGAAACAACTCAATATATAAATTGGTAAGTATACTTTCTGGCACTTCTTTCCAGAGTTCTACAGTATTCTAATTGCTTTTGCTTGATTGATTTAGATCATATTTGCTGGCTTCTGATCTGTGTTGAAAGCGTTATATATGTTTTCTTTTTATACCTGGTGGCTTTGCAATTGCCCAGCCCTACTGTATATTTGATCTGTGACACTCCTCCCAGTCTAGTGTCTTTAGCTCATTCTACCTAATACGGAGAGAAAAAAAAAAATATTCATCTGCTTACTGTGTTTGTGTTTCTTCCTACTTTATTTATTTTGCTCTTGCTGCCTGTTCTTAAAAGTACTTAATAGCATTTACTCTGCTGCAATTATTACTGCTTGTTAGTAGCTGATTAAATTGTAACTGTTATTCTAAGCCTTTGGATTACACACTTGGGCTTTAGACCAGTTGTTTTACATCAGGAAGGTTTGTGGTCTGCACTGTTCTAGCAGGACAGGAAGCTTGCATCCTTCTGAGTTGGGAGTTGCTGATTGAAGGCTTAGTGTCTGTTCTAAAGTGTATAGCTTTGGGCGAGTTTTTTTACATTAAGAAGGTGTGGCCTGCACTCTTGTGGGAGGCTGGATTCTGCCCTTCTGAACTGGGAATTTCTGGTCACAGGCTTATTGTGCCTGCTTATATGAACCGTTTCCTTCTGAAAATGATGCGCCTTGTTGCTGCAGCATATACCAGAGTCAGGCCTGCTGAATCTAGCTTTGTTTGTATAACTTGAGCACTGACCCAGGCCATCTTTTTTTGGAGAAGGTTCCCCTGTACCCTAGCAGCAGGAGTGTGCAGTTAGAACTTGGCTGATTGAAGACTGCTGGAGCAGGGGTCAGTTTTGAGCTTTGTTCTGGTTAATTGGGTAAGTTGTTTAAATCAGTTGTTCGTTTTCTATTGTTTTATATATATATATATATATATATATATATATATATATATATATATATATATATATATAGCATTCTATTCATCTGCTTTTACTGTATTTGTGTTTCTTCCTACTTTATTATTAGTGGCATTGACTACAACTCTGATCCGAGATATATAACAATAAGTGTCCTTTTCTGTGCATTTAAAGAGTTTTTTTGATTGTATCTGCTTTATTTTCTGAAAAAAAATATATATATATACTTGTTTCCCGCCTTTCTAAGATAGTATCATCCAGTTTTCAGGTTAGGTGCTGAATTCAGGGCTGTGTTACAAATCTCAGTGTTTGCCCATACCTCACCTAGACAGAAGGAAGTTTCTCTGTTCACCTGTGAGAGAGGGGAGCTTTGAGCAGTCTATCTGTCCCTGGAGGAGTGGTTTCAGCCCAGAAATTAGTAGTTTATTGGCCATTTTGGGCTAATTTCTATCTCTTTCATTTCCCTGCTATAAATACCGCATTTGCCCAGTTTTGCACACCAGGCAGCGCCGGTTAGCTAGGTTATAATTATTTCCGGCTCCACAAAGTCTCCTCATCAATTTTTTCCCTTGGAACGAGACAAACTTTCAACTTAAGCACACAAGCCATTAATTTCTCAGCCTAGCACTTGCTCAAAACTCATAGCAAGCACTTATAAACCCTAGCACTAGACCCTCCTATACTGTACAGAAGGAGGAGGCTCTTTATTCAACCTTACCAGCCATTCAGTAAAACAGTTCACTGTACCTATATCCAGGCATGTCCAAAGGGCAGTTTCAGGTGTACTCTCCAGTCCAACTGGTGAATCTGGGCATTTTGAGGCAATGTTACAACTGCCTCATGTACACAGACAACCCTCTCCTCCTACCACCAAACACTAATACATTTGAGAGATGCAATTATACAGCCAAAATGGAGGCTAAGCTCTCTCATCCCAAGGCTGGATCAGACAGTCAAGAGGAGAAGGGAAATACTTGCATTACACCACCAGTCTCACACAGACCCATAAAACTAGCACAGGCAAAAAACACACAAATACACGAAAATATACTTGGAAGCTCTAAATAAAAATCTGCAAAAGCAACAGAGACCTCCAAAGCAGACATCCAAGCAAACTCCACCCCTCCCAACACAAATCGTGAAACACATACGTCACAAAATCAGTGTGCCATGCAATCACAGACCTTAAGGCAAAATAACATACCCAACATACTAGTAATAGGCAACTGTATAGAAAGGCACACTGAGGTCCCACTCACTAGGCTGAATAAGGAGAAGGTTACTGTTAGCTGCCTGTCGGGTGCCAGGATCCGGCACATAACACAAGCACTCAGGTCAGTCCAGAACAAGTACAAATACGACTCTGTCATTGTCCATGTTGGTGTGAATAACCTGAGCTGTACCACATTGTACTATATGAAGAGACATGGAAGACCTCTCTGATCTTGTAGCCCTGGCTAGTATGACCCTGACCCTGAGTAGCATCCTGCCCTCACCAAGAATGATACCACAGTATAAAGAAAGAATTATCAATTTTTGGCTAAGTTTCTGTTTTCATTCAAAGGGGATCCAGTGTCTGCCCGCATGGGATGACATGCTTGACAAGCCACGCTGCTTCGCTAGAGACGGCTTGCACCTGTCACCCCTTAGGCTTTCGAATACTGGCCAAGGCTCTGGCCACCCCCATAGTGCCTTTTTTAGGCAAGGCTCAAAAGACAAACCCACCGCCATAAATAGCACAAGTAACAAAAAACTGAGGGTAATGTTACTCAATACCAGAAGTCTAAACCTCAAAATGCACACACTCGAGGCACTCCTCAGTATAGAGTAAATTGATATATGTGCAGTAACAAAAACCTGGTTTAAGGCTCCAGAGAGCACACACCAGCACTACCAGGCTACAACTCATACCATACATTTCGGCCACAGAACCCGGACCAAAATACAAAAGGCGGGGGCGCAGGCTACAACTCATACCATACAATTCGGCCACAGAACCCGGACCAAAATACAAAAGGCAGGGGCGTATCCATATTCATCAAGGATACCCACACACCTCCAGGTAAATGGAACAGCACGATGCTTCAGAGATCATCCATGTGCAACTAACAACGGGCAAAACTGCAATTCAAATTGTAGCTTGCTACAGATCATCCACCATGTCCCAGGACCCCCATTCCGCATTTCTGGAAACACTGGGAACTATAAAAGTCCTACCAACACTCTAACATTGGGTGATTTTAAATATCCAAACATTAATTGGGAGAACTACACAAGTACTAACTCCCTTGTCCAACATTTCCTAGAATTTATAAACTCAAACGCCCTGGATCAACTGGTCAACACTCGCACCAGAGGTGACAACATATTGGACCTGGTCATCATCAACCTGGGCGACCGCTGCTCCACACCACAGGTCAACTTCTCACTGGTCAGATCTTACCATAAACAAATCACTTTGGATATCCACATTCCGCCCCCACCCCCAGACAAGGAAACCACCGTGACAAACGTTACAAAAGCAAACTTCACATTACTTAAGACCGAGGTGGAAAGTTTCAAAGCCCCCATGCTAAAGGATAACACTGTCCAAGCTGCCATATCCTTTACTAATGCATTCTACGGGCACTTACAAGAATACATGGATCGTGCTATCCCAAGCAAAACCAAGACTCACTCCTCCAAGAAAAGGAAACCAGTCTGGTGGACTCCACCCATAAACAAGCTATACAATAGAAGGAGGAAACTAGTACAGAAAAGAGTAAAATCCCAAGAAGGGAAGACATCCCTGATCCGTATCAGCAAGAAATTACGATCCCTCGTAAAATCATCCAAGGAGAGTTTCGAAAGAAAAATTGCCTAGGACTCCAAAGATAACCACAAGACATTATTTAGCTATGTCAAGAATCTAAGTGGCAATGCTCAGATCTGCTTGGAGTTAGTGCAGAATGGTACAAAATACAATGAACCGACCGATATTGCCAACATCATGGCAGACAGGTTCAGCGCAAACTTCACCCCCCTCTCACCCCCGAAAGGGCCCATAACCATACCAGAAGACTGTAGAGCTCCTGAAATCACAGACAGGTTAAAACAGCCCTCTCCAAAGTCAAAACCACAGCATCAATGGGACCGGACAGTGTCCCAGGCTGCGTCCTACACTAGCTCAAAGATGAACTAACCCATCACCTAAACACACTGTTCAAACTCAGCCTCTCCACAGGTTATGTACCTATAGAGTGCCGCACAGCAACAGTTATTCCGCTCCACAAAGGTGGAGCCACAACAGACCCCGGGAACTATCACCCTATAAGCCTGACTAGCTTGGTCTGCAAGGCTATGGAGCGCATCATCATGGAACTCATTAACAGAGACATTGGGAACCTCCAAACACTGGACCCTACCCAGTTCGGCTTTAAGAGCAGATCATGCCTCCTAAACCTGGTGGACTTCTTTGAGACAGTTACCAAGGCTATAGACGAAGGAAATGTGGTACACACAGCCTACCTAGACCTCGCAAAGGCCTTTGACACCATTCCCCATTCTGGTATTATAGACAAGCTCACCAGCCTGAACATAAACATCTACGTCACAAGATGGGTTGCCAACTGGCTCATGGGCAGAACCCACATGGTAAGAGTTGCGGGAGCTAGGTCTGACTCTAAACCGGTTACAAATGGCATTCCATAGGGCTCAGTCCTAGGACCCCTCCGGTTCGGCATATACTTCTCAGAGGTACAGGCAAGCACATGAGGACTATGGCTGACCAAGTTTGCAGACAACTGCAAACTAGGGGCTACAATTGACTCTCCGGCTGACACAGACATCCTCCAAAAGAATCTCACTGAGACAGACACCTGGTGTGAAAATCATGGCCTCAAGCTAACTGCCAAAAAGTGCATAGTCATCCCCTTTGGAAAAAAATAAAAAGTACCCACAAACTACCACACAGGTGGTAGTCCCCTAAATACGGAAGACGTAATAAGGGATCTGGGGAACCAAGTAGATACTAAGCTCTTCTTTGATAATCACATTGCCAAAGTGGTTAGAAAATCCTTCTATGTGGCCCACCTAATCACAAAAGGGTTTGCATCCAGATCAAAAGAGGTCATTGTGCCCCTCTACGCATCACTCATCAGACCCATCATAGAGTAAAACGTCCCATTTGGGATGTACCTTACAAGACACCTGCAACAGCTGGAAAGACCACAGAAGTACCTCACCAAAAGGATCACTGGCCTCAAACAGATGCCCTATGCAGCTCGACTGAAGAAACTCCAGCTGTTCTCGGTTGCATACCGCCTACTCAGAGGTGATCTCTGCCTGACATACAAGGCCATGTACAACCCAGAACTGATGGAAATGCTTCACCTAAAAAAAGCTTATCCCCTCGAGCCACAGGCTGTAGGGATCTAAACCTCACCACAACAATAAATAGGACGTGCTGGAGGGATAGATTCCTGTCACAGAGACTTCCTATGCTTTGGAACAAGATTCCAATCTACATTAGGCATTGCTCCTTGCTAACACTCTTCAAGAGAAACCTTGACGAGTGGATGGGAAACAAAGTTTACCCCGGGGGGTCACTTCAGTGGCTCTGCTGCACAGAGGCACAGCGAACTAATCTAAGGGGGCAGCGAAAGTCAACACATTCTGGCTAGGCTTATAAATGCCTTGGGACAGATAGCCTAGTACCTACGAGGGTCTGCCCTGTTCTTTTCTGCTCGTCTGCAACACAATATTACACTTACAGAATGAAGGATGCCTGTAGAGTGAGATTGTGATGTGAAGCTATATCCAAAGCTAACATGTCTAGTCTGTGAATTCCCTCCCCGCTTGAAGATGCACCATATGACTGCAGTACGAAGATGACTCAGAGTACAGTGCCTTGATCAGCACAAGCATCTCTCATATTTGTGTGCTTGCCTCTACCCTAGGTGTCACACACACCTTGCACCATTATCCCTCCTGAAAATTGCTCCCAAAGCAAACTATGAGACATCTGAGATGACGGACTGCTTTGGAGCAGGAAAAAATAAGAAAGATTCACATTTAGGGATATTTGTTGTCTCAACCAAGTATTTCTTCTATTGACACACCCCAGCACTGGGATTTGTAAAAGCAAGGAATGTACATGCTGGGACCAAAGAGACTTCAGATGTCACTGTCTCTCTCTCATGTGGAGTCTTGCTTGCCAGCGTTATCACGACAATCACAGCTGACATAAGACCCAAAATGTTGAGGTATTCACTCACAGTGACCAAAGTCTTAACTGTTAAACCTTAGACGTAGATGTAAATCTAGATCTATTTTCCCATGGAAGAAAAACTCTTTGAACTGACATGTCCAGCTGATACTTCAGGAAAACAATCTTGGGTTAAGGAGTCAAAAAGGACTTTGGATTGTTCTTTTGGAAAATCAGCTTATGTAAGAGATCTCTCACCCAAGTGAGGGTTTCCTGACATTTTGAAAAAGACTCTGCAATGATAAACAAATCATCTAAAAAAGGAAAATAGAAGACTGAAACCCTGTAGCCTGCAACAATTTATAACCGGAGCTAGACAATTAACACTCTTGATGCAGTGGACAGTCAAAGGGTTAAGCAGAGAACTGATAAAGTGATCCAGATACACAAACCTTGAGAAATGCCTGAGGTCTAGGCAAAAAGAAATGAGATGAGCATCTTTCAAATGTAAAGTTACCAGAAAACTTGAATGAGGAAGAAAAGGTAACAGACTGAAATATAATTTTGATGTTAAGCACTATACAAACAGGTCTCATTAGAAAGGTCCAAGACTGGTCTCCAAGCATCTTCTCTCTATTTATTCATTTATTTTACATTTGTTTACCATAGAGGTCCGACTGGACAGAGCTGCCCATTTTCAGTGGAGGCCTGGGGATAAAAGCTCCAGAACAACTGCTAACAAACTATACACAAGACATTTACATGAGCACTGTGGTTTACACATTCACTTATAAAAATATATCCGGTAATAACATGATTGCATAAGTTATTTACATAAGCATAGTGGTTTAGACATACAATTAAAAGTATAGCAGGTAGTAACATATGATGGTTGTTCATACAGTGTGTTTAGTACAGATAATATTGAAGATGTATTGAAGATAAGACAAGAAACGAAGAACTAAAAAATGAGAATACAGACAAGTTCGTATGAGGTGCATTGACATTTTAAAGGAAAGCTTTTCAACTTAGTCTATGGGAGAGTTAGTGGGCACAGATGGGACAGTGGGGAGTAGGCAGCAGTGAGTTAGTAAGTAACGTGTGATAATATATAGTGCATCTGTGGGAGTTTTAAAGAGGTTGGATAGTGGGTAGGGGAAAGGAGTTAGAATATGTCAGCCAGGTGCTAGGCAGTTGCATGTCCAGGAGTTGTTTAGTTGGGAAATAAGCTGATTTTTGAAGATGGTTTTGATAGGTTGTAACCTGATTTCTAGTGGTAGGGAGTTGCAAGTTTTGGCAATGATGCTAGAATAGAGGGAGTCACCAGAGCTGTAATGGCTTTTGGAGATTGCGATTAGTGCCTTGTTAGTGGATATAAGTTCTCTGTTACTGGAGTAGTAGAGGGTGATTAGGTCTTGTAAGGTTGGAATTTTGTCAGGTTGGTACAGTATTGGGTGAGCTAGAAGAAGTTGGTTTAGAGCTCAGGTGTTAGGGAGTTCCAGCCAGGAAAGTTGTTTTAGGGGCTGACAGTGGTGGTTGCGATAGGAGGAGTTGGTGTCAAATTTTGCTATTTAGTTGTTGCATACGGATAGCCTGTTTAAATCACTCTTGTTTAGATTAATTAGGACAGGAAAAGCATGCAGTAACGTAAAGAGAAGTCTGGTAAGAGCTAGGGTAACTTTACTACTGCTGGTTAAGAAGTTTTTACATCTGTAAAGAGTACCTAGTTTTTTGTTGATTTTGGTTATTGTAAGAGCTATACGTTTGTCAAATTTCATATTATTGTCAGTAAAGACACCTAGTAATTTGTTTTGTGTGACGGGGGGGGGGGATAGGGGTATTATCTGATGTGGAAACAGAGAACGGGGGAGTAGGTACTTTGGAAGGATGAAAGAGCATAAGTTGGGCCTTTATAAGATTTAGTATTAGCTGGCAGTTTGTTAGCCAGGTTTCGATGGATGTAAAGGCTTCTTGGGTCTTGATTTGAAGTTTCTGGAGGGTGGGGGCAGAGCAGATTAAGGTGGAGTCATCAGCTTATTGAACCAGGTTTGCAAGAGGGGCGGCTTTCTGAAGATTTTTTTGTAAATATAGTGAAAAGGAGGGGTTCTAGATTGATCCTTGGAGTACTCCTAGTTTTAAAGAAAGCAAGGGGGAAAGGGAGCTTTTCCACTTAGCTTGTTGGCATTGGGAGAGACATTCTTGGGAGAGACAGTCTTGAAACCATAACAGAGTGGGGGTAGTTGGTTTTCATTCTGAGAGTGATGTTATTAGTTTTGTATGGCAGACTGTATCAAACGCCTTTGATAAGTCAAGGAAAACTGCAGACACTAGCTGGCCATTGTTGCGTTGTATATTTGCTAGGTTACTAAAATGGATGAGTGCAGTGGTAGTACTATTATTGGGGCGAAATCAGTGTTGAGTTTCGGCAAGAAGATTGTTGGAGAGGAGATGTGTTAGGACCTGGGAGTGGATACATTTTTCCAGTATTTTAGCCAGTGGGGAAAAATTACAGCTATTGGGCGGTCGTTTATTAGGTCAGTGGAGTTGCTCCCTTTGTGTATTGGTATAATGTAAGAGATTTTCAAGAGAAGTGGCACCTTTTGCTCTGAGATTGATTTATTAATGATTATAGAGACTGGGTAGGAAATGGCTTTGAAGGCTATTTGTAGGAATTTGGCAGGTAGTTTATCTACTGCTAAGGTGGTGGGTTCAAATTTGGTTAGGTGTCTATAGATGGTCTAAGTTGGTACAGGTTGAAGGGTGAAGGAGTTAGCCTTATTTTATGGGTTATATAGTATAGTGGGGGTTGAGGAGTGTGGGTCTGTTGACAGCTTTAATATAGAGTTGGTAAAGAACTCACTGAATTGGGTGGCTGTGTTTATAGAGGTGGTGTCTGGATGAGGAGTTGGTGATTTAACTGGTTGGAGAATACTGTTTATAGCAGCCAAGAGCTTTTGTGGGCTGGTATCGTGCTTAGTTTGAATTTCACTATAGTACTTTTGTTTGTCTAGTCTGATTTTTTTTTACAGCATTTTCCAGTTGTAAGAACGTTTGCCTATTGGGAGTAGTTTTGTTTCTGCGCCAGGTGTCCCATGCTTTGTCTCTTTGTTTCATAAGTTGCCTAGTGCTCTTAGAAACCCATAGGGCATAGATGGTTTTAGTGTGGATCTCTCTTGGTGGAGCAAGTTGGTTGAGAAGGCTTAAGACAGTGTTGAAATACTCAACTGCTTCATCTAAAGGAAGTGTTAAAAGACGGGACCAGTTAGACTGTTTAAGGGCTGTATTAAGGTAGTCAGCCCTGACGTTTTTAGTGTAACTGATATGTTTAAGAGAGCTAGTTTAGTTTGGTCTCTGATGAAGAAGGTTGGGAGGTGGTCGCTTAGAGTGGCAGGTATTGTACCGAAATTATGGGTGAAAGATGGGCAAATGGTAAGAATCCAGTCTAGTATTGATTCTTTTTTTGAGGTTTTGTCTACCCTAGGAGGGGTTTGTATAAGCTGTGAGAATCTGTAAAGGTTAATATGACTTGAGGGGTGGGGTGATTTAAGTGAGGTCCAATCAATATTGATGTCACCTAGTATAATGGTTTCATGGGGGAGGGTTTCTGATGTCCACTGGAGAAGAGATTCTAGGGTTTTGATGTCATCTCCTGGAGGGATATATGATCCCAAGACATTTAGCTATTTTTGTGTATTTTAGTCTTACCTTAGCGAGTAGGTTCTCTGCATTATTAAATGCAGGGATTTCTATGTTAAATAGTTCAACAATGATGTTGTTCTGATATAGGAGAGGGACTCCGCCTCCTCTCTTAGCTGTACGGTGTTTTAGTCATATAAAACTCAGCAACACGGATCAATGAAGGCTGTCTTCTTACTCCAAATACTCCACCAATAATTCCAAGAACAGTACGAAAAATACAAAATGTGAACTTTATTCCACTACAAAAATAAACAGAATTGAGCGCTTTCGTCTCCGCACCGGAGACCTCTTCAGAATCAAATAAAGCTATCAGTAGCACTTATTTATATCATTGCCATTAACACCATAAAACAACAATTGATGTGCTTTCCATAGTTAATTAATTAACTTGTCCACCTTCACTTTTAAAGTGCAATAACAACCTATAAAAAATATATATTTCCATAAACTAGTGTATTCATAACCCTAAAATAAGTAGAGCCTAAAATATACAATACATAAAAACTTAAGCTTGTCTAAAAAGATGTACTCTAATAAAAAATGGGTTTATAAATATAAAAATATGTACACATATATATTCTAAAATGTATATTATAAAATATATAGGTCCTAAATATATAATAGCAACAATTATAATAGTTGATGTACATACCATAGTTGGTAATTTATACGTGTATGTATGTTTTTCGAGGGTCCTGAGATAACACTTTTAATGCTGGTAATATGGAAATATTGTCATTAAGACAATTTCCACAACATGCATCTAATTTTAGTTGCCACATCATTTCCCTGTATGTGAGTCTAGTTTCCCAATCACCTCCTCTTTCCAAGGGTTCCACTATCTCCAGTACCCATAATTTAAAATTTGCTTCCATACAAACTAGTGAATGCCTGTATAATGCATTATTTTCATTTTTACGGTTGATGTCCCTAATGTGTTCATAAATTCGTCTCCTTAGGTGTCTTTCAGTCTTACCAATGTCGAAACACCAACAGGACTTACAGTAAGCTAGGTATACAACTCCTTTAGTGTAACAGCTACTATATTTTGTAGCTTTTAGGGTTGCTCTATAACACTAGGTAACTTCACCATCTTTTCGTCAGCAATAAAAGAACATTGGGGACATCTCCCACATCTAAAAGTACCTCTTTTGTTAATAGCGTAACTATAACTACTATTAGAATACCGTTCCTTCCCCTTTTCTAGGATATTTTTCAAATTGTAATTTCTCCTATAACTATAGGTCAAACTATTTTGAAATACTGTCACTCTTGTGGGCATAGATCTAAACATATCTCAAGTGTCATTAATACATTTTTTAAGCCATCCAATGTTGTGGTGGTACGTTAAGGTCAAATATGGGATCGTTTTGATGTTATTTAGTTTATTTACTATATTTATAATACCTACAGTTTCCCCTAAATTGTAATCAAACCCGAGCAAAGGTGGATAGTTGGTTTCTCTTCTTTCTATTACAAATTTTTTAATAGTCTGTGTTAAAGCTACTGGGTATCCCCTTTGGTGAAACATATTTTCTAGAATATCTACTTCCTTCAAGAAGACTTCTTGTTCTGTTGTCATCCTGGACACACGAATCATTTGTCTCTTAACAATATTCTTTTTCAAATGAATGGGGTGATCACTCTCAGTGTAAATAGGCATTGGAAAAGTTATTTTTCCTATAAATGGTAGATTTATATCTTTTAGCTACTTCATCCTTGTAAATAGTTACATCAAGATAATGTCTTACATCTTTATAGGTTTCATGGGTAAACCTAAGAAAAGAAGTACTGTTATTGATGTATTCAATAAAATCACTAATAATAGACTCTGGTCCTGTCCACAAAATAAATACGTCATCCAAAAACCGATAATACCCGTGGATATATATTGGTAAAAATTGGATGCAAAAATATACGGTCTTTCCCAGTGTAGCATAATAATATTAGCATACATGGGGGCACATGCTGCCCCCACAGCTACACCTTCAGTCTGGTGGTAATATTCGCCTTGAAAGAATATATAATTGTTTCTTAATACCAACTCCATATTTTCAAAAATTATCCTGAATTCATCCGGTTTCAAAAAAATCCATTTCAATTAATATCTTTTCAAACCAATCCAACCCTATAGAATGGGGTATAACGGTAAACAGGTCCTTGACATCAATGGTGATAAAATGGGCATTCTCCTTGTATGTCACGCTTCCAATCTTTTTCAGGAAATCCCAAGAGTCTACTAATATATGATGATATTTAGAGTGGTACCCCTTCAATTTCGTATCTATATATATTGCTAAGGGTTGCGTCTTTGAACCTTGGGATGACACAATGGGCCTCATTGGAGGATCGTGTACACATTTATGAGTTTTGGGAATTCCAGAAATAGCTGGAATAACTGGCTTCCTTACCTTCAAATAATTGTGTAATTCCATATCAATGAGCCCTTGTAACAAGTTATCATCTAAAATGTAATCAATCTTTTGGTATGAAATATTAATTTCGTTCTTAGAAACAAGGGTGTAACTACTGGTGTTGTTTAGAATGTCAAGCATTTTTCTAGTATAGTCCCACTGATCCATTAGAACCATACCCCCACCCTTGTCAGGTTTCATCACTCGGATTTTTTCATTACATCTGAGCTCATAGATAAGCTTGGTTTCATCCCGTGTTAAATTACTTTCATTCTTCTCTATATTATAATAATAATTATTTCTGATTTGTTTGGTAAGTACATTCTCAAAATACAAAATATCATGCTGTAGTGGTGGATTATACATACTACGTTTTTTTTAAATTCCTTGTCCATCAGATAGTCCTGTATCTTCAAAAATAATTGCTAAATTCAACTTCCTGCTAAATAGCTTAACATCTAGCAAAATACTATCAATACTGGGTGTCCTATATGGTACAAAGGTAAATCCTTTTATAAATAGATGAAAAAAGTCTCAATCTCCATGTCGGTGTAATTAAAAATATTAAAATTGTTGAATGAGTGTATATAATAGAGCCCGTCTCATTTTCAATATGTATGTTCTCATGAGAAGAACTCCCAAACACCATCAAGTTACTTCTCAATTCTACTTGTGCATTCCCCCTGTTGTAGAATCGATAATCCCCCGCCACCTGTGCATATGACTGTTGTTGGGGGACTCGTTTTTTTAACCTCTCTGATCTCCTGGGACCTACATCTTCTAAAGGGATGCATTCTTCTCTATTGTAGTTGTTCTCCCGATAATCCGTGGTGTTATCATCAAATGTTCCCCCATCATCATAATTATTGCATGTACCCCCGTATTCTACCTGTTCTGCCTATATATTTTATAATATACATTTTAGAATATATATGTGTACATATTTTTATATTTATACACCCATTTTTTTATTAGAGTACATTTTTTTAGACAAGCTTAAGTTTTTATGTATTGTATATTTTAGGCTCTACTTATTCTAGGGTTATGAATACACTAGTTTACGGAAATATATATTTTTTATAGGTTGTTATTGCACTTTAAAAGTGAAGGTGGACAAGTTAATTAATTAATTAACTATGAAAAGCACATCAATTATTGTTTTATGGTGTTAATGGCAATGATATAAATAAGTGCTACTGATAGCTTTATTTGATTCTGAAGAGGTCTCCGGTGCAGAGACGAAAGAGCTCAATCCTGTTTATTTTTGTAATGGAATAAAGTTCACATTTTGTATTTTTCGTACTGTTCT
Source organism: Protopterus annectens (assembly GCF_019279795.1). Lineage (NCBI taxonomy): Eukaryota > Metazoa > Chordata > Ceratodontiformes > Protopteridae > Protopterus > Protopterus annectens. The sequence goes on along the minus strand of NC_056734.1, from coordinate 3,360,505 downwards.
TGGAATTATTGGTGGAGTATTTGGAGTAAGAAGACAGCCTTCATTGATCCGTGTTGCTGAGTTTTATTTGGTTACGGTTGTTACTTTTGGTTGATTCTTGGTGTTTTAGTCATATGTTATAACCAGGGCAAAGTACTTCTTCGTTATTTCTGTGAAGAAGATAATGTCAGGTAAGTATAATGCTATGGTTGCATTGAGCCCAGTGGTTGGTTTTGTTAAGGATGCTTCTTATGTTATGATTTATTATTAGAATATCTGATTTTTCTCTTAAGTAGGTTAGTAAAAACACCCTAGAGCAAAAACCTTTCCTAACTTGGGAAGAAGGGACGGGTACTATCACTACCTGGAACAGACGGCAATGAAGGACAGGTGGAAATAAGAGTCTGGTTTGGTGGATGAGGAATAACCTCCTGGCAAGGAGGACTGCCACCTATAACCTTAATGAATGTTCTTTAGAACCCATTTGTCTGAAACTACCTGTTGCCAAAAAGAAAAATGCAGATTCAGACTTTTTGGAAGGGAAAAGAGACCGCCAAGGAAGGGTGTGGGGGGGGTACACAGTCCCTTAAATAGTCTAGATGGACTGCCCTTAGTTTGGAGAGTTCCTGAAGTCCTTCTGAAACACCCTAGCCATTATGCCAAAATTGGATGAGGTGTTAGATAATCCCTAGAAAAAAAAAGAAAAAGGAGGGCAGAAAATCTTTGAGATTCCCCACTCTAACTTACCCCTTTCATCACACTTTCTAATCACTTATGTAGCAAAGGAAGCAAAACATGAATCTTTAAAAAGAAGAGAAAATAAAATCTCATTATTCAAATCCTCTTGGGAGGTTCAGATAATGTAGCCAGTCATACTTCCTCAGAACCACAGGTCACAGCACTAGAAGAATTATCAACATCATAGACACACTGTAAACGGAGAGCAACGACTAGTACAATAGAAGAAACGAAATCATTTAAAGCAGATATTTCCTCAAAGAAGAAACAGCTCCAAGCATTCTTCATACTATCACAATTAGTCAGAATAAGCACTAAAGGTCAGCCGGACCCACAGACTGAAAAAGAAAACACAGTTTAACAACACTCTGGGACTAAATATACTTTTTTATATTTTTATATGTAATTCCAGAGTCTGCACATATGGAAATCAGCATCTTGATGTGATTTTGATTTTTGGTCTACTTCTAGGTATCCCACAATGTACAGTTTAGGTTTAAAATATTACATTACTCCGGCATCTTGGCTCCAAAGCTCCTGTCACTGCATTGACTTTGCATGTGTTTTGAGACATACTCTGCTTTCTTTCAAAGGCAGGTTTAATTACCATTTGTTGCTGTTCAATGACTACTTAAAGACAAACAAGGATGGTCTCCCAGAATGTCCAAGTGTCTTTTGCTGCTTTTTTTCCCCTTTCCAAAGTGGCTAATTTTCATTCTTTTGTCATGCCCAAGCTGTAGTCTTTCAACTTGTTTCTTCTCCCCCCCCTACATACGTCCCCCTTCAAAGTGCCAAAAATAATTTAAGCAGTTTGCTGCTGTGACTGATGGCTCACAGCAGGTGATTATCCTCCTGTAGTGCTGCCTTGTACTAAGCCTTCTCCAACTGTAAGTGGGACATTTATTTTTGTTCCACCATAGCCTCTTTCGGTCTTCAAATTTTAATCCACACTCCCTACTAACCAGCAACACATTGCTTGGTTTCCAATTTCATTTCTCAGGAACTCCTGAGAAAGCCAAATCCTTAAATAATCGAGTCACAAAGGCTGTAAAACCTAGAACATTTTATTTTTTAAATAGCACTGTGATGCACCAAGAGTTTTTGAATCAACATGCATGTTCTGAACAATAAGTGTAAAGAATCACATTATTGACATATTAATCACCATTACTTTACCTAAAAAAAAGTTATAAGAGATAGGTCAAAATCACAATTAAAAAAATCATGGATTTTTGAGATATGGACTTCAGTCATTCACCTCTTACACCACTGTTTGTACTTATTCCCAGTAATTTATCTTTTATGACTGAAAGACTTCGCCAAGCTGTCGAAAGTGATTTTCTAACATCCACAAATCAGCTAATGCATCAGTTCTTATTTATTTTCATACACTGTAACTCAGTATGCAGGCCCCAATTCACTATTTAATTTCTTATTCCATTCACTTCATTTTTCAGAGTTGTTACACATGTTTGTCTTTATAAATCCACCCCAAATATTGCTTTTTATTGTGTTTGTCTAAACAAATGTGTTCTATTCCCTTCCGTTTTAAACAAAGACACCACTATCTGATTTTCAATGAAAACAATTTTTTTATAAAAGACATCCAGGCTCATATATGTCTTCAGCAGACAACAGATGAAAGAACATGCACTGAACTAGGCAAACACTGCCCAGCTTAGATGGAATGCATTACTTATCCTACTTAAATGCCTCCACTATGGCAGCAAACTCTCGTAAACTAAACGGCAGTGTTAAATACTGAATGCTCAAATGCCCACTTCTACTAAATAAACTGCCTGCGTTATATAATGTCACTGCACTGACATGCATATAAACACCTTTATCCATAAGGATATAGCCATAGCTGGCATGTACATGATGGCATTAAGCTTACAGCTCCAGTCTAAATGAATGAGGGACAAATCCAGGAATAATCAGGGGCACTTTTAAAACATTAGTACTATTGACACAAGACACTGACAAAATAACAGAAAGTGAATATACATTTTTGGAGTAAGAAAGTCTACAACTCTGAATTATTGTTATTATATACCAAGTGCAATGCATCACCTTTTAACCAAAAGTCACCAGTTTAAGGAAGGATTAAGACGAACAGAACTAAAATTTGAGTCAAAATCAGAGACCATTGAGAAGAGAGCTTGACTGAAGCATCCATGTGTAATGTTCTTATAATATTACAAGAAATAATTATTTGCCGTACTGTTGCTACACGCTCGGGTGTGCTAGCCTGCACTACAATTTGAATTGCATTTACTGTTGTTTTAGCTGCTTTTCTGTATAAAAAAAAAAATCTAAGGATGCTTCCTGCCTTTCCTGTAAATAGTCAAGTCCAGATACAGACTTGCTGTATCCAGGACTGTTGGTAAGCTTCTGAGCCCCCCAAGCCTTTCTGTGTTGGAGGGAAGCCTTCTAGCTTATCAGTGGGAGTGGTAAGCACTAGGTAACCTATTTACCACGAGAAAAGTGGGTTTTGGCCCTGAAATTGTAGTTCATTGGCCGTTTGGGCAGTTTTTCCATCTCTTTCTACTTTCTGGTTAAAAGCCCATTTTGCTTTTGGTCTCTGCCTTTCCTATAACTACTGTAATCCAGGTACAGATTTGCTGTATCCAGGACTGTTGGTAAGTTTCTGAGCCCCCCAAGCCCTTCTGTGTTGGAGAGAAGCCTTCTAGCTTATCAGTGGGAGTGGTAAGCACTAGGTAACCTACCTACCACAGGAGGAGTGGTTTATGGCCCAGAAATTATACTTTATTGGCCGTTTGGGAAGCTTTTCCATCACTTTCAACCTTCTGATTTAAAAGCCTGTGTTTGCACTTGTTTCCTGCCTTTCCTGTTACTAGTCTAGTCCAGGTACAGATTTGCTGTATCCAGGACTCTCGGCAAGCTTCTGAGCCCCCCCAAGCCTTTCTTTGTTGAAGGGAAGCCTTCTAGCTTATCAGTGGGAGTGGTAAGCATCAGGTAGCCTATCTAGTGGTCCATGGCCCACAAATTGTAGCTATTGGCTGTTTGAGTAGTTTTTTTCCATCTCTTTCAACTTTCTGGTTTGAAAGCCGCACTTGTGCCTCTTTCCCACCTTTCCTATAACTAACCTAGTCCAGATACAGGTTTGCTGCATCCAGAACTGTTTGTATGCTTCTGAGCCCCCCAAGCCTTTCTGTGTTGGATGGAGGTCTTCTAACTCATCAGTGGGAGTGGTAAGCGCTAGGTAGTCTATCTACCACAAGAGGAGCGGTTTCTGGCCCAGGAATTGTAGTTTATTGGTTGTGTGGCCAGTTTTTTTCTTCAACTTTCTGGTCTAAAATCCCCCGTTTGCACTTTTCCCGCTTTTCCTGTAACTAATCTAGTCCAGATACAGATTTCCTGTATCCAGAACTGTATGTAAGCTTCTGAGCCACCAAACCTTTCTGCGTTGAGGGAAGCCTTCTAGCTTATCAGTGGGAGTGGTAAGCACTAGGTAGCCTATCTACCACAAGAGGACTGGTTTCTGGCCCAGAAATTGTAGTTTATTGGCTGTTTAAGCACTTTTTTCCAACTCCTTCAACTTTCTGGTTTTAAAGCCCGCATTTGTGCTTGTTTTCCACCTTTCCTATAACTAGTCTAGTCCAGATACAGATTTGCTGTATCCAAGACTGTAAGCTTCTGAGCACCCCCAAGCCTTTCTGTGTCAAACGGAAGCCTTCTAGCTTGTCAGTGGGAGTGGTAAGCACCAAGTAGTCTACCTACCACAAGAGGAGTGGTTTCTGGCCCAGAATTTGTAGTTTATTGGCAGTCTGGGCAGTTTTTCCATCTCTTTCAACTTTCTGGTTTAAAAGCCCGCATTGTGCTTTTTCCCGCCTTTCCTGCAACTAGTCTAGTCCAGACACAGATTTGCTGTATCCAGGACCGTGTGTAAGCTTCTGAGAGGTGCCAAAGTCTGCTCTTCAATTTTTCCCTTAGATCTGCTAAGTTCACGCCTCTCCTGCACTTTTACTAGCTTATTAGTCTAGTACTTTACCATACCAGACTTCTTGTAGCAATTATTGTAGCACACAAAAGTGCTACCAGCACTAAACGTTCTACAAGGAAACAGCTCCAGTACTTATTAATGCTCACCCCTCCAGGCATGTCTAAAGGTCAGTTCCCTGTGCTTTCTCCTGTTAACCTGGTGAACTTGGGCATCCTGAGGCAATGTAGCAACTGCCTCAGGTACAGCGACAACCCTCTCCTCTTACCTCCCAACACTCAGACTTGCGAGAGATGCACTTATATATCCAAATTGGAAGCCACACACTCTCCAGCCAAGACCGGAATAGCTGGTCGAGAGGAGAAGGTGAACACTTGCACCACGCCACATGGAACACATAGCCCTCCAGAACACACACCAGCACTGCCTTCACATAAAAACAGAAACCACACACCCACCTTCACGGAGGATCTCAATAAAAATCTATCCAAACAGCAGACACCTCCAAGGCAGACATGCACTCTACCACCACAACACAACATTAATCACAAGACACAAAACTCTCCCAGAAACAGTGTGCCACTCAACCAAAGCCCCCAAGGCAAAACAGCATGCCCAGCACACTAGTCATGGGTGACTTGATAGTAAGGCACACTGATGTTCCACTCACTTGGTTGAATAAGGAGAAAGTAATTGCTGCCTGTCAGGTGGCAGGATCTGTCATATAATGCACGCACTCAGGTCCCTCAACAACAGGTACTTCTATGACTCTGTCATTGTACATGTGGGTGTGAATGACCCAAGACGTACCTCCCTGGATTCCTTGAAAAGAAACATGGTGGAGCTCTTGGATTATGTAGCCCCGGCGGGTACAACCCTAGCCCTAAGCAGCATCCTACCATCACCCAGAATAATACCACAGTTGTTGTGTCTTTCGGCTTTTCCAGGTTAGGGGTCGCCACAGCGGAACTCCGGTCCGCTAATGATTGGCAGATAGATTTTTAAGTGCCGAGTTGCCAGCCCTGACGCACAACCTTCAACGAAGGTATGCCCATTCACGCGTGTCTCCACGCAGAAGACGCTCTAGCTGAGAATCGAACCGAACAGCGTCTTATTGTGAGGCGACAACGCTACCGCAGCACCACCACCGCAGCCAGAAAATGACTGATTTCAACAATTGGCTAAGTTTCTGGTCTCACTCTAAGGGAATCTGTCTGCCTGGGATGACATACCAACAAACGCAAAAAGTAACAAACAAGTGAAAACAAAAACCAGAAGACAAAATTACCCTGTACTTGTGAACGCCAAGGGAATTCTTGTATAGTCCACACTTGTAAATTCTCCACACTCAAATGGCTGCTGTAGACAGAATCCAGGATAAAATCAGTTATGTTAGATGCTAAATAAATGTCCACAAAGAGGTCCTATGCGACAAAATATCCATATGAATCAAGTAGTAAAAAAGATTTCTCCAAAAGCTTTATTGAACCAATACTGCGAAGCGCTTTTCGTCCCACTAATAGTGGGACTTCTTCAGACAAACAGATTCTGACAAAAACCAAGGTTTACATACTGGTATAGTGTCCTAACAACTAATGAGGTGAATCTATGAATGAATTTAAAACAAAATCAACAAAACTTCAGAACCATTAAAAAGATTAAATAGTGCAATTAATGTAGCCAGGTCATGTAGTAAGCATGTGTATTGTAATTGCAAAAGAACTATGGTAAAAATATATATGTTAACATGTAAATAATAAATTTAAAATCAAACGGCAACTAGTAAACCTATATAAAGGTAAAATGCAAGGTTACTAAGGACAAATTACTCCATAAGTGCGCGGTAGTGTACAGGAATTCACTTCGAAAACAAAGCAAGCAAACCCCCCCCCCACAGGAGTATATAACATAACAATGGTATATATCAACGTCGTAGGCTTCTCAATTTCAGTAACGGATATAATGTGGTAGTCTCATTAAGGCCTGGGGGGACCATTAATTGCACTATTTAATAGTTCTTTGTTCAGGTGTCACTGTATATCCTGAACACATATTTATGACTTTTGTTAGACTTTGTAGTTAGGCATGTGTTTTAGGTGGGATTCTGACCAGAATACTGTAGTTCTAATGTGACTTTGTACCATCTTTCAATAGCAATTTCCCACAACAACGTTCTTTCTTTTTTGTAACCACTCGATTCTTTGATGTGATTTATTTATATATGTATTCAGTGCTCAAGTTGAGTAACTTTTGTACATACTGGTTTTTGTTTGTTACTGCTCATTCCTTAGTCTGAAACATGTAGTAATGTATAGATGTGATTTGTATTACCATATATATCTTATATATTTTTATATTTGTTTTATATTTAGATACTGTAATAATGACATGTTAGCGATGCTTTTAATCTTTTTAATGGTTCTGAAGTTTTGTTGATTTTGTTTTAAATTCATTCATAGATTCACCTCATTAGTTGTTAGGACACTATGCCTTTAACTAATTGAAGCACAGAACTGTAACCTAGCAACGGCACCTTTTTGGCACCAAAACCAGTATTTAAACCTTGGTTTTTGTCAGAATCTGTTTGTCTGAAGAAGTCCCACTATTAGTGGGACGAAAAGCGCTTCACAGTATTGGTTCAATAAAGCTTTTGGAGAAATCTTTTTTACTACTTGATTCATATGGATATTTTGTCGCATAGGACCTCTGTGGACATTTATTTAGCATCTAACATAACTGACTTTATCCTGGATTTTGTCTACAGCAGCCATTTGAGTGTGGAGAATTTACAAGTGTGGACTATACAAGAATTCCCTTGGCGTTCACAAGTACAGGGTAATTTTGTCTTCTGGTTTTTGTTTGCCTGGGATGACATGACTGACATGCTTCAATGCTTTGCCAGAGATGGCCTGCATCTGTCACCCCTGGGCTTCTGGATACTGGCCAAGGCTCTTGCCACACCTATAGTGCCCTTTTTAGGCGGTGCTCCAAAGACCAAATTACCACCGCAACAGCTACAAACAAATGCAATCTGAGGGTCATGCTGCTCAATGCTAAAAGTCTAAATCGCAAAATGCTCTCGCTTGAAGCACTTCTTAAAATGGAGAACATTGACATTTGTGCTGTAACACAGACCTGGCTCAAGGCAGCAGAAAACACCTCTGCACTACCAGGCTATAACTCATTCCACACCTTTTGGCCCCAAAACTTGAACCAAAGCTCCAAAGGTGGTGGTGTTTCCATATACATAAAGGATGCGCACACCTCCAGACTGGTAGCCCAACATAACGCATCAGAGATACTTCAGGTGCAGCTAACATTGGGTAAGACAGTGATTCAGGTCGTAGCCTGTTATAGGTCCCAAACCATGTCCCAAGACACTCACTCCATGTTCCAAAGCACCCCGGAGAATATTAGGGTCCAGCCTAACACACTCACTCACAGTGGGCGACTTCAATTACCCCTACATTAACTGGGAAATCTACTCAAGTACCAAAACACTTGCCCAACGTTTCCTGGAATTCATTAATTCCAATGCCCTGGACCACCTCATTCTTTCCCCCACTAGAGGTAGCAACATCCTTGACCTGGTCATTACTAACATGGGCAGCTGTTGATCTACACCAATAGTCAACTCCTCCTTGGTTAGATCCGACCACAAACTAATCACCTTGGAAATCCAACCCCCAAAGGTAACCACCATGAAAAACTTCTCCAAAGCTAACTTTGGGCTCCTAAGAACAGAGGTGGCTAATTTCATGGCACCCATGCAAATGGAGAATAGTTGCATTACTGCCGAACAATGCACGGTACGAACACGTACACAAATGCATAGATCTTGCCGTACTCAACAGAGCCAAGACGGTCTCCTCCAAAAAATGGAAGCCAATCTATTGGTGGGCCCCTGCCATAAACAAACTCTACAACAGAAGGAGGAAACTGATGCGGAATAAGGTGAAGTCCCAAGATTGGAAAAACTCCCTTATAAGCCTCAACAAAAAGTTAAGATCCCTCATCAACTCCTCTAAAGCTAGCTATGAAAACAGAATTGCAGCAGATAGTAAAGACAACCACACTGCCTTCTATAGTTATGTAAAGAACCTCCACTGCAATACCCAGATGTGCTCTGAGCTACTGCACAATGGTACTTCCTATACCGAGGCAACAGATATTGCCAATATACTGGGCGAAGATTCAGTACCAACTTTACATCTCTCCCCCCGCCAAAGGACCAATAACAATACCAGTGGATTGCCAGGCACCCAGTAGTATTGCTGCACAGGTTAAAACAGCACTGTTCAAGGCCAAGAATACAGCTTCTATGGGACCTGACAATATCCCTGGCTGGGTTCTACATGAACTACAGAGTGAACTGGCACCTCACCTGTGTGCCCTGTTCAATCACAGCCTCACCTCAGGCTTTGTCCCTACCGAATGGCACACTTCTATAGTCATCCCTCTCCACAAAGGAGGAGTGACTACAGATCCTGGGAACTATTGCCCCATTAGCCTGACAAGTCTGATGTGCAAAGCTATGGAACGCATCATGGACCTAATAAACAAGGATATAGGGAATCGCCAAACTCTGGATCCCACACAGTTTGGTTTTGTGAAGGGTAGATCATGCCTGCTCAACTTGGTCGACTTCTTTGAGTCAGTCACCAGAGCTGTGGATGAAGGCAATGTGGTTCGTGGTTCATACAGCCTACCTTGATCTAGCCAAGGCCTTTGATACCATTCCCCACTCAGGAATCATAGAAAAACTCACTAAGCTAGGCATCAACCCCTATATCACTACGTGGGTTGCAAACTGGTTTACAGACAGAACCCACAGTGTGAAAGTAGCTGACTCCAAGTCAGACTGCCAACCAGTCACGAGTGGAGTCCCACAGGGATCAGTCCTGGGTCCTCTCCTGTTTGGTATCTACTTCTCAGACGTCCAGTCCAACATGAAGGGACTCTGGCTGACCAAATTCGCAGATGATTGCAAGTTGGGAGCCATTATTAACTCCCCAAGTGATGCTGACATCCTACAGAAAGGCCTTCCTGAGACCAATGAGTGGTGTCAGAACCACAGCCTTAAGCTCAATGCCAAAAAATGTGTCGTCATCCCCTTTGGGAAAAACCCAGTTCCCATGAACTACCACATCAATGGTAGTCCACTGAACACAGAAGGCGTTACAAGAGATCTGGGAACAAAGGTTGACAGCATCCTCTCTTTTGACCACCACACTGCCACTGTGGTCAAAGTCCTTCTATGTGGCACATCTCATTACTAAGGGTTTTGCATCCAGGAAGAAAGAGGTCATTGTCTCCCTCTACTCTTCCCTCATTAGGCTAATCATCTACTACAATGCCCCATTTGGCATGTACCTCACTAGACACCTGCAACAACTGGAGAGGCCGCAAAAGTACCTCACAAAGAGGATCCTAGACCTTAAACACTTGTCCTATATGGAGAGACTCAAAAAATGAACTATTCTTTGTCTCATATCGCCTACTTAGAGGTGATCTGTGCTCGACTTACAAAGCCATGTCTGACCCAGCTCTGTTAGAAATGCTACATCTAAAGAAATCCCAATCCCTCTGAGCCACACGGTCCAGAGACCTCAACCTCATTACCACAATCAACAGAACGTGCTGGAGGGACAGATTCATAACCCAGAGACTGCCCATGCTATGGAATAGGCTTTCCATACATGTCAAACAGAGCACCTCACTGGCCCTCTTCAAGAGGAATCTTGATGAGCGGATGGGAAATGGAAAATTCACCCCGAAGATCACTCCAGTGGCTCTGCTCGACAGAGGCACTGGAAACTAAGGTCGGGTGGCACGATGCCAGGGTAATCCTATGGGCTAGGCTTTGTAAAGGCTCCAGGGCCATTAGCCCAGTACATACCAATGAAAGAGCTCAGTTCCCCCGGAGTTTTAAACCTACCATGATTTTAGACCTGATGTCAACTGTGGTGTCATCTCCATATTTGTTAGGATTGATATCACCTCTAGACAGGTTCCAATGGCCCCTCCACACAGAACTCATTCGGCTCCAAATCGCACTAAACAGAACCTGCTATCAGTTTATAGCTTGATACAGGAGACCATACATGAACCCTGAAAATCATGCAAAGTTCCCAATTGTTCTTGATAAACTCCCTGTAAACAAGTGCTCTTATTATCGTGGGAGAATTTAACTACTCCTCAGTAAAATGGAGTACCTATATGTCCAACGTTCAATAAGTTCAAAAGTTCTTACATTTGTTGTTGTCTTTTGGCTTTTCCCAGTTAGGGATCACCAAAGCAGAACTCCGGTCCGCTAATGATTGGCAGTTGATTTTCACGAACGCAGAGGTGCCAGCTCGACATTCAACGAAGGCACGTCCATTTACGCATGTCTTTCGAACGCCCACCCAACCGCAGGGAGGACATGCAGACTCCACACAGAAGGCAATCCCCACACTCCAGCCGGGAATCGAACGGGAGAACCTTTTGCTGTGAGGCAACAACGCTACCGCTGCACCACCGCGGAAGTCAAAAGTTCTTACATTTAATAAACAAAAACTCCAAGCTTAAGACCGTTATACAAGATACATTCCCCTCGTATCTCCTTCCCTAGTTGCTGCACCTACACCTTCAAAAGCTATAAACCCATTAAAACCAATATCTCAGAATTCAAGGATTCCAAACATATTCAGCTCATCAAATTCGATGATGAAATTAAAAAAATTCACTTACAGCATAGGTTCATAGGACGATACTAGACTATTGGCCTGGAGGCCCTTAAAAGCCTAGCCAAGAATTTCACCCATGTTCCCACAAAGTCAGCACCTGTTTTCGCTGCCTAGCAGGGACACAGGTGAGATCACAGGGGTATATATTCTGTTTCCCATCCAGTCATCCAGGTTCCTCTTAAAGAGGGCTAGTGAGGTACTCTGCTTGACATGGAGAGAAAGTCTATTCCATACATGGGGGAGTCATGGGACACAAATCTCTCCCGCCAACAAGTTCTATTAATGTAACAGGTCAGATTGAGACCTTGCGTGTGGGATGCGCAAGTTGAGTTTGACTTACAGACATGCAGAAACTCCATCAAGGCAGAGTCAGAGACAGCCTTGTATGCCAGAAACAGGTCACCTCTGAGCAGTCTGTACAAGACTGAGTAGAGGGATAGGGCTTTTAGCCTATCTGTACAGGATAGGTGTTTGAGACCCTGGATTTTCCTGGTCAGGAACCTCTGTGGTCTCTCAAACTGCTGCATGTACTTGGCAAGGTACATGCCGAAGGGGGCACTGTACTCAATAACGGGTCTGATAAGGGAGGAGTACAGGGATATTATGACCTCCTTTGTTCCTGGATGAAATACCCTTACTTACGAGGTGGGCCATGTAGAAACCCTTCTGTACAACGAAGGCAACATGGTGGTCAAAAGTCAGGTTGCTATCAACCTGGATGCCAAAGTCCCTCATGACTGATTGCGTGCTTAGTACTTTATTAATGTGGTAATTAGTGGGGGACACCATTTTCCCCAAAGGAGATAATGATGCATTTTTCGGCATTCAGTTTGAGGCCATGCTTCTGGCACCAGTCATTAGTTTAGTTAAGGCCCTCTTGGAGGATGTCCATATCACTAGGGGAATTTATGACAGTGCCCAGCTTGCAGTCATCTGCAAACCTGGCCAGCCACAGACCACTGGTTTTGGCTGACCGCTCAGAAAAGTATATCCCAAACAGTAGAGGCCCCAAGACCGATCCTTGGGGTACGCTACTTGTGACAGGTCTACTACTAAAGGTGGCTTCCCCTATTTTGACTGAGTGGGTTCAGTGAGCCAGTTAGTTACCCATCTGGTAACACATGGGTTGATGCGTAGCTGGGAGAGTTCATCTATTATGCCTGAGTGGGGAATAGTGTCAAATGCTTTGGCTAGGTCAAGATAGGCAGTGTGCACACGGTCTTGCCCTCATCCATGGCTTTGGTGACTGTTTCGAAGGTGGTGACCAAGTTCAACGGGCATGATCTCTCTCTGACAAAACCAAACTGTATGGGATCAAGTGTTTGGAGGTTGCCAATGTCCTTGTTTATAAAGTCCATGATAATGCGTTCCATGCTCTTGCAGATCAGGCTAGTTAGGCTGATGGGCCTATAACTGCCTAGGTCGGTGGAAGCTCCACCTTTGTGCAGAGGGATGACAGTGGCTGTCCTCCATTTTGCCGGGACAAAGCCAGTGCACAGGCTTTGGATGAATAGGGTGCCTAGTGGTGTTGAGAGCTCTTGCCTGAGTTTATGTAGGACACAGCCAGGGATGCTGTTGGGTCCCATGGAGGCTGTATTTTTGCCTTTGAGAGGGCATTAACAACCTCCTCCCTGGTGATGAGGGGAAGGGGCAGGTGCTGGGGATGGGCCTGGTTTACTGACGGGGGGGGGGGTCAAGTTTTGACTGAACTTGTCTGCCAGCAAGTTGACTATATCTATGGTATTTGTGTATGTGGTATTCCTAGCAGCATCACCCTAAATGCTGTCACAGCAGGTAGTTTCACAAAGGAGTTCTATTCCCATTTAGAATAATGTACAGAACTGGCAATACCAATCAGGTTAAGTATACTGTGAAATTTAAAAACAAACCACCTTGATAGTCCACTAGCATAAATAAACTGTGTATAACAAAAGAAAAAAAAGATACATCAGATCAACACATCATCACACCAAGGATGACAGCAGAAAACTGATCAAAAACCAGAAAAATACTATTATGTCTACCAAAGTAGTCAATTAACTTAGGTTAGCATCCAAAACTGTGTTAAGAAAATGAGATACAACACCCAGCATTGCTCTGAAATTATTCATAATGGCGCCAGCTACTCTGATCCAGCAGACACTGCCAATATACTAGTAAACAAAGTAAGTGCCAATTTTACCCCAGAGGTGACTATCTACAGCCCACCTATCCCTCAGTCTCCCACACCTCCCCAATTATCCCTAAAGAATACGCACTGTAGGCGTTCTCCAAGATTCAAAATACTTCCTCCCATGGGAAATAACATACCTGGCTGTTTAATAACCATTGACAAACGAGCCTTGACAGAGCCACTCCTTAAACTATTTAACCAGAGTTTAACCTCTGGCAAGGTCTCTGAGGTTTGGTACACAGCAGCAATGATGCCACACCACAAGGGTGGCCCCGCCACCCACCACAGAAATTATAGGCCCATCAGTCTGATTAGTCTTATTTGCAAAGTGATGGAACATACAATAACTGACCAGGTAAAACTATAAAACTAAAACAACCATCAGACAGTAACAGTTTGGCTTTGTCAGAGGTAGATCCTGTCTCATGAATCAGTCATGAATGAATTAACTTCTTCAAAAAGGTAGCACAGGCTGCTGACAGCAATCATACCATCCACATAGAGTACCTTGACCTGGCTAAGACCTTTTGACACTAATTCCTATACAACACTTTCAAACCTTATCCAACCCAATGCAACAAGGCTAAGGTCAGCTACATCCAAAAATAATCCACTAACTCAATCAAAAGAAAAAAATTAATTGGGATAAAACTTGCCTTTAACATGAGTGACAATAATATATGACTTTCTACACAGTACCACAGTTAGATTATCTGGTGTCCTGTGCAGTTCCCCAGTATCTGGCACTCAAGTTCAGGACCAAAAAATGTCCTGCCCTGTCTACAGATGCAGTACCACCATTCACTTCTGCATTCTGGTACTGCCTAACTGGCCAATTGCACCCTGAATGTCTTTCACCCATTGCAGATGCCCTCTCATCCCACCCTAGCTATGCTTCTGCAATAATATTCAAAAAATGATACTGAAGAAATAAGTATTATAGTGTTTTAGAAAAATTATACCACCATAACAGAGGCAACAGCTATAGGTAACATACTAACATGTAGATTTGGAGCACATAACAGGTTACTGAAGGGAACCACATCCATTCTTCCTTTGCACAAAGTAGTCCTACCCAAATTTACATTTATGCCCTCACTAAATTCAGAAACACCTCTGCCAAGTAGCAGATGAAATGTCAGCAAGCCTAATTTGTTCAGTCAGAAATAGACTATTACACTATTTACATACATTCTTAGAGGATCATTACAAACTGGATGTCCCTGGCTCCATGCTGCAATTCTGTGGCTTGCACTTACAAATCCCAAAACTACACAAAAAAATTCCAAAAATTCAGAACAGCAATTAATGTCAAACCTCACTTTTCTCCTTTAAAACTGTTTTTTTTTTTTTTTTTTTGCAAGGGGTGCAAGCCTCTGTTACCTCTCTCACTCCTTTAAAACTTGTGCATATACATTAATATGCACCAACTCGCAGAATACTGTACTTCAGAGAAAATGAAATATTCTCAGAAACATCAATTTCAGACTTGGTGTACATTAGTCTGCATTTTCAGTCATTCAGTCTCTCACTACTGAGTCTCAGAATATCAAATGTTTATCATGTCTGTGAACTCTACAAGCAAGCTACTGCAGTCCAAATAAACATGTTTTTTCAGTTGTTCATCTGGACCCACAGCAGTATTAGCTTGCACTTATTTAAGCTTTGCTGCTCTGATTTGCTTTTAGGTGTAGTACGAGCATTAGTGTACTACATATGTTACTCAACTGACACCACTTACACTGATAGCACTTGACTTCCTTGGGCACTCAGCCAGGTAACAAAGCACTAGACAATATGGAGGACCAGCACACTTGCTCCCCTCCCATCGCCAGCCTCCTAGCGTCTGTCACCCTAGGGCAGTGCAACTTTCTCAAACTTACTTATAATGAACTCCACCTTAACACAGAAAGCATTTTTTGTGATAGAGATAAATGTTGTTGTCTGCCGGCTTTCCCGGTTAGGGGTCGCCACAGTGGAACTCCGGTCCGCTAATGATTGGCAGTAGATTTTGACGAACGCCGAGGTGCCAGCTCGACGTTCAACCTTCAACGAAGGCAAGCCCAATTACACATGTCTTTCGAACGCCCACCCAACTGGAGGACATGCAGACTCAGGGTTGCGAGACGTCCTTATTTGGGTGGGACTGTTCCGAGATCAGCAGCCTGATCCCGAGTCCTGCCCTGCCGGTTTAAATCCCAGGCAGCCTCCGCTTTGTTTTTTTTTTTTTTTTGATTGGCCCGTATACCGGCATACGGGCCAATCAAAAATCGCTAAACACGGAGCTTCTTGTGTTTAATGCGGAAGTTCCGCATTAAATGAAGCTCCGTGTGATTGGCCCGTATGCCGATATACGGGCCAATCAAAACAATCGCAAAACAGAGCTACTTCTGTTTACTGCGGAACTGCGATGTTCCACATTAAACAGAAGTAGCTCCGTGTTTAGCGATTTTTGATTGGCCCGTATACCGGTATAGGGGCCAATCAAAACATCGCACAATTGCAAAACAGAGCTACTTCTGTTTAATGTGGAACATTGCAGTTCCGCATTAAACAGAAGTAGCTCTGTTTTACGATGTTTTGATTGGCCCATATACCGGCATACAGGCCAATCATAACAGAGCTACTTATGTTTAATGCGGAACATCGCAGTTCCGCATTAAACAGAAGTAGTTCCGTGTTTAGCGATATTTGATTGGCCCATATAGCGGTATACGGACCAATCAAAACATCGCAAAAAAGAGCTACTTCTGTGTAATGCGGAACTGCGATGTTTCGTATTAAATAGAAGTAGCTCTGTGTTTATTTATTTTTGATTGGCCCAGGCCAATCAAATAAAAAATGAGCACAGAGCTACTTCTGTTTAATGCGGAACTCTGATGTTCCACATTAAAGACGTGGAAGACCTTTTTTTTTTTTTTTTTTTACTCCCTACCTGGCCAGTCGGAAATCTGGCAACGCTGAGCAGACTACACATAGAAGGCACTCCATGCACTCCAGCCGAGAATCGAATAGGAGAACCTCTTGCTGTGAGGCAACAACGCTACCGGTGCACCACTGCGGATGTCTGTGAGAGAGATGCATACTTTCTTGATATGCAGGCATTCCTTTCACAAACATTAATACACAGGGGCCATCACACTGGCACACCCTCTTCTGAATCAGTCCTACATTTTTAAACAGGACACACTAAAATGTCATACTCAGAAAAGATCTCTATCAAAGCCTCCTAGAACTTGTAAGAGCAGACTTCAGCGGGAAATTTAACTCGCTTTCTCCTTGGAGACCTACAAGTCATTAACAGCAAAGTTTCTTCTAATCAAATCATGTTAAATTATCTCCTGATAAGACTATTATTAACTGGCAACTCAGTTAAGTATACAGATTTCCCCAACTCAGCAAGCTGGACAGTGATAGAGCTACTGCTACCTGTCTCTCGGATACAAGTATTGAAGTCATTTACAATCATTTCCCAAGACAAGTATGGCTGCAATATGGCAGTGATCTGTGTGTTAGCGAATGACTTGGAGTGCAAAAATCCGAGTTACATGTTGAGATATGCCAGAGCTCTTTAAGCATGTGAGGGAAGTGGGTATGATGCTGGTCTTGACTGCACTCATTTCTTCACCAAGAATAATGCATACATATAAACAGAAAAGTAACTGGATGCCATAACTAATTTAATAGCTGGTGTCGTTCTATTGGGATCTAGCACAGATCAGCCTGGGATGAGGCTATAGATAGCTGTACTTGTTTTGCAAGAAATAGATTAGAGCTCTTGTTCAAGGGTTATCACATACTGCAAATATCCTTGCTGCACCATTGTGCCTTTGATTTTTCAAATCTTGAATTAGGCCACATTAAAATAGTTGTTCTCAATGTTAGAAGTCTCCATTACAAATTCACAGATTTTACAGCATTCATGCATCCGAGAACATTGCCCATGTATGTGTAGTTACAAAAACGTGTCTTAAATATAAAGAAATCACTTGCACCATACCTTGTTTTTATGCCTACATGTCTGGTGGAAGATATAGTAGTGTATCCATATGCATCAAGGACCATGTCATATTTAGACAAATACCCACAGACCCATAAACCAAGCTCCTAGAACTTCAGTTTACCAAGGATAAGACAAGCTACTAGCATGCTAGAGAATCCCCTGCACATTTCCAGATCATGTTATATTCCAGGAAGCTTTAAAATGAATGTCTATATGCAATATTGCCATAATCCTAGGTACCTCAGCTATGCAGCCGTAGACTGAAGCACCTTTACCTCTAATGTAGTGCATGCATGAATATTTCTGGATCCAATAGATAGGAACTCCCTAGACCAAAGAGTTAGTGAACTCACACAAAGCCAAAATATTCTGGATCTGATCCTCATCAAATACTATTTCCTATCTGTTCTCATTCACCAGTCACTTCTCCTTCAGTTCAGTCAGATCACAGTCGTGAACCAAACTCTCTGGATTTAAAAGTCTACAGGAAAGATGAACCTTATACAATTATATGATGAAATCTCTTAAATTTATCCAAGACATCACTACCACTGATATTAAAACCAAATTTCCTATGGAATTCTCCCCATATGCTCCAGCTGAGAATCAGGGAGTCCCACTGCCCCTTCTCATGTGGCAGGTCTACTGCTCCCTCCTCGTCTCCTGGTCTGTGACATTAATGGCAGGAGCTAATGAGGAAGTCAGCCCTAGTTCCCTGCTATACTGTATGCTAGAGAGGAATTTTATGACCTACTGTCATATCCCCGCCGTAGAGGTGCTGCGGTAGTGTTGTCGCCTCACAGTAAGACGGTGTCCTGTTCGATTCTCAGCTAGAGCATCTTTTGTGTGGAGACGTGCGTGAATGGGCGTACCTTCGTTGAAGGTTGTGCGTCAGGGCCGGCAACTCGGCACGTAAAAATCTACTGCCAATCATTAGCAGACCGGAGTTCCGCTGTGGCGACCACTAACCAGGAAAAGCTGAAAGACACAACAACTGTCATATCCCCACCCCTCCTCTGTGCTCACCTACTTGCATCCCAGGACTACTGCTCTCTATGGACTGCACCTCCCTTTAGTGAGTGCCTTAGATGTATATCCTCCTACTCAGGAGAGGCACACTCAGCTCTCCCTTTCAGCATCTCAGATGCCGAAATTGCAGATCAAAAGGTTCCACTTCATATCATCGAAATTTCATTTCATTGAAATTCAAATCATCGAGACCAAATCGAAAAAAACTCATTTCGTCAAAAACTCGCATCATCGAATCTCAAATCATTGAAAACTATAAAGCAACTAGAAATAACATTCCACAAAGTTTTTACTATGTTTATGCAGGGGGGCAATCCCCCCCTACACCCCCCATGTGGGGGGCTCCACCACCACACCCCCCGTAATTAAATATACCAACTCCAAGGTCGCACTACAGTGGGGGGAAAAAGGTAATTTCCTAACCCCCACTGTAGTGCGACCTTGGAGTTGGTATATTTATTTTTGGGGGGTGTGGGGGGTGCAGGGGTCTTGCCCCCCTGCATAAACGTAGTAAACAGTGTCTGGGATGTTATTTCTGCATAAATGTAGTAAACAGTGTCTGGGATGTTATTTCTAGTTGCTTTATAGTTTTCAATGATTTGAGAATAGATGATATGGGTTTTTGACAAAATGAGTTGATTTGGTCTCGTTGATTTGAATTTCGATGAAATGAAATTTCGATGATATGAAGTGGAACCGATCAAAAAACAGGACACCTGACCATAGTTAGGGCTTTATTTCTCTACGCCAATGTGCTGTCCAACTTCACTAAGGAGTTTTATGCCACCCCTCCATGAATCAGGACACCCACTGCCTACTTGGATCTACTTGATTCTATCAAGATGCATCTTCCACTTCCTTTAGCCTTTCTCCCTCACAATTCTACATAACTCTCGCTATGCTTTGTCCTCCATCTTTCTTTTACCATTACTTAGTCCCTTTAATACCTTACTGTGTAGGAATTTTCTTGCCACATAAAATAGAATGCTTACTACGTCATGATAGTCCTGAAATTATTATTATGGCATACCATAAAAATGTTACTGCATCTACTATATCAATAGGTTTATTAATGTGTAAAATTTTGTATTAACTTCTGCTGATTTTTGCTTTTGTAATAGCCTGTATTCATTTATGTTATTACTTTTTGCTGATTTTTTATTTGTATGCACGTACATGAAGCTTTTCTCTCCGGGCCTTCATTGAAAAAGGGCTCATCTCGGCCCAATGGACTTTACAAGTTAAACTGCAAATAAATAAAATAAATAAATAAACATAAAAACATCACAGTTTTGGGTGACTACCCATCCATTGACTGGGTAAATTACTTGTGCTCAAACTCTCTTGCCCAAAGGTTCCTAGACTTTGTTAACTCCAATGCCCTGAACCAGTTGTTTGACACCCTCACACAAGGGGTGCCAACATCCTGAATCTGGTGCTTATCAATATGGGGAACACTGTAGTACCCCCACTGTGAGGTCTTCCCTGGTCAGTTGTGACCACAAATCAGTCTTATTTGAATTAACTATCACACCTGACCCCCCCACCCCCACCCCCAGCAGCAACTAAAAAAACTTCTCCAAAGCAGATTATAACCTCTTACAGGATGGTATAAATAGCTTCACTGTGCCTCTCCCATCTTAGTGAACTGGCAACTATGGACAGTTCTATACCAATGGTTTACACAAACACCTGTATAACTGCATTGACTCAGCCATACCTGAAAGGACCAAAACAAACTCCTCAAGAAAGAGCAAATCTGCCTGGTGGACAACTGCCATTAACAGGCTTTACAACATGAGGAAGAAATGGTTATCAAAGAGTAAGACAGAACCCTAAACTGGAAACACTCCCTCCACAGCTAACATGCAAATAAGACTTCTTGTGAAATCCTCTAAAGCAAACTATGAATCCAAATTAGCCTCCTCGACAAAGGACAACCATAAGGCGTTCTTTAATTACATCTGTAACCTAAAAGGAAAGGCCCAGATTCGTGTCAAACTGGCAGTTAATACCACATATACTGAGCCTGTGGACATAGCTAACATGTTGGCCGACAGTTCTGTGAAAACTTCCCTGCCCTGTCCCTGCCACATGTACCCCATGACACCCCTACCAACTGTCCCCTACCTTGCATCTCTAAAGAGTAGGTTGTAAATGCCCTTTCTAAGGCCAAAAACACAGCATCTATGGGACATAACATCCCAGGCTGCATCCTACAAGGACTCCAACAAGAATTAGCAACACCACCGGGTACTCTTTTCAGTCATAGCCTAAGCACCGGCTCTGTCCCAGCTGAATGGAAAACTGCCACTGTTATTCCCCTGTACTGACCCCAGGAACTATAGACCTATTAGCCTGACTAGCCTTATCTGCAGGGCCATGGAGCGAATCATCATTGCCCTTATCAACAAAGATATAGGTAACTGACAAATTCAACCTGAGTATGGTTAAGTGTTTGGAAAAGGGAAATCATGCCTGTTAAACCTGGTGGACTTCGAGATGGTCACCAAGGCCCTGGAAGAGGGGGAAGTCTGTGCATACAGCCTGCCTAGACTTAATCAAGGTGTTTGACACTATCTCCCACTCAGGCATCATTGACAAACTCACCCACCTAGGTATCAACCCTTACATCACTGGATGCGTTGCTAACTGGCTAACTGATAGAACCTATATAATCAAAATAGGGTAATCCATCAAAATAGGGGAATCCACCTGCAAAAGCAGACCTGTAATCAGTGGTGTTCCACATGGATCAGTCCTGGGACCTCTACTGTTTGGAATCTAAGTATGTAAGAGTGGTACAGGATATGTATGAGAGTAGTGTGACAGCGGTGAGGTCTGCGGTGGGAGTGACGGATGCGTTTAAGGTGGAGGTGGGATTACATCAAGGATCAGCTCTGAGCCCTTTCTTATTTGCAATGGTGATGAACAGGTTGACAGACGAGATCAGACAGGAGTCCCCGTGGACTATGATGTTTGCAGATGACACTGTGATCTGTAGTAAGAGTAGAGAACAGGTGGAGGAGACCCTGGAGAGGTGGAGATATGCTCTAGAGAGAAGAGGAATGACGGTCAGCAGGACTAAGACACAATATATGTGCGTGAATGAGAGGGAGGATAGAGGAATGGTGAGGATGTAGGGAGTAGAGGTGGCGAAGGTGGAAGAGTTTAAGTACTTGGGATCAACAGTTCAGAGTAATGGCGAGTGTGGAAGAGAGATAAGAGTACAGGCAAGGATGGAGTGGGTGGAAGAGAGTGTCAAGAGTGATTTGTGACAGACAAGTACCAGTAAGAGTGAAAGGGAAGGTCTACAAGAGGGTAGTGAGACCAGCTATATTATACGGGTTGGAGACAGTGGCACTGACAAAAAGGCAGGAGTCAGAGCTTGACGTGGCAGAGTTGAAGATGTTAAGATTTGCACTGGGTGTGACGAGGATGGAAAGGATTAGGAATAAGTATATTAGAGGGTCAGCCCAGGTTGGAAGGTTTGGAGACAAAGCCAGAGAGGCAAGATTACATTGGTTTGGACATGTGCTGAGGAGGGATGCAGAGTATATTGGGAAAAAGATGCTAAGGATGAAGCTGCCAGGTAACAGGAAAAGAGGGAGGCCTAAGATAAGGTTTATGGATGTGGTGAGAGAGGACATGCAGGTGGTTGGTGTGACAGAGCAAGATGCAGAGGACAGGAAGAAATGGAAACAGTTGATCTGCTGTGGCGACCCCTAATGGGAGCAGCCGAAAGAAGAAGACGACAAGCAAAAACTAAAGGTCTGTGGCCGACAAGATGACTGCAAACTGGGAGCGGTCACAGAATCTCCAAATGATGTCAACATCCTACAAGAGTGTCTTAAATGATTGGTGCCAAAGTCATGGCCTTAAACTCGATGCAAAAAAATGTATAATCATCCCTTTTGGTAAGGGTGATATTCCTGCTAACTGCCACATCAAAAGCAACACCTCAAGTATGCACTCAGTACTGAAAGACCTGGGTACACAAGTTGACAGCAGCCTTACCGTTGACCACCA
Organism: Protopterus annectens; assembly: GCF_019279795.1. NCBI lineage: Eukaryota > Metazoa > Chordata > Ceratodontiformes > Protopteridae > Protopterus > Protopterus annectens. Next base: position 3,337,862 of record NC_056734.1, on the reverse strand, counting down.
TGTCTCCACAGTGGTAAGAAGGGCATTCTATGTTGCTCATCTCATAAATAAGGACACTGCTTCCAGAAAAATAAGGTCATAACCTACCCATACTTTTCCCTCATCAGGCCAATAATGGAGTACAACACCCCTTTTGGTATGTACCTTTCCAAGCACCTGCAGCAAATGGAGAAACTACAAAGGTTTCTCACAAGGAAACTTCAGTCTTCAGCAACTGTCCGACGTGGATTGTCTGAAATCAGTGTCACTTTAGTTGCATACAGACTACTCAGAAGTGATCTCTGCCTAGCATACTAGGCAATCTCTGACCCTGCTTTTTTGGAAATGCTGCATCTCCACAAGTCAAATAGTATATGGGTTACTCGCTCTAAAGACCTTAACCTGGTATGCAACATTAATAGAACCAGCTGGAGGGACAGATTCGTCTCCCAGAGTTTACCACACCTTTGGAACAGACCTACTTCATGTCAAGCAGAGCACCTCAATGGCTCCTCTAACTGGATGGGTAACCATAAATTCACCCCAGGGCAGGGCAATAGGTGCTGATCGTGGAAATAAGGGTAAAACTCGGCTAGGCTTGTAAGGGCCCTAGGGTCAATTAGCCTAGTAACTTCCTATGATCCTGTGACGGACAAATGCACAAATGTAAGCAGTCCTAACTACAGCCAAATAAAATGGCTCATTTAAAAGCAATCCTCACTAGTGGTCAATTGACAACCTTTACAAGGAGAGGAAAAAAAATCCTTAAACCATACAGTAATGTGTGAACTCTTCAGCATGAGGATTGTAAAAAAAAATGGTCATCAAGAAAATGAAAGCACTGAAAGGACCAATAAAAGCAACAGAATTGAAATTAGCTTCTGAACCAATGGATAACTACAAATCCTTTAGCTACGTTGAAAAGTAATGAATAACTCTCAACATTGCCCTGAACTTCTGCTTAATGGCATTCTTCCACTCTAACCTAAATGACATAGCAAATAAGTGCTCTGCAAATTTCATACATGAAATAACTATAACAATACTAGTCATCCGTAGTTCCTTTTACCCCCTTATCAGTACTAAACAACATATTCTTAAGGTATTATCTAGAACCAAACTCCTCTTCCATGGGTACTATAACATACTAGGTACTTATTAAACAGCATCAGATATGCCTTTGCAGAACTTTTCCTTCAGCTGTTTAACCTAAGCCTAGCCACAGGCTATGTACCAGAATCCTGGTTTAATGCTGTAGTAATGACCTTACACAAGGGTGGCCCTACCACTTACCCTGGGAACTGCAGACAAATCAGCCTCAGAAGCCTGATATGTAAAGCCAACCAATTTGTTATGATAAGCAAAAATGAGCGGAACAAACGACTCTTCAAAGACCAACGTAGTAAAAAATGTAACAAAACCAGTATGATGAGTCGAACACAGCTTCGAAAATTTCAGTTTCTTCAAAAAGTTCACAACTGCAGTATGTGATAAAAAACATATAATTTATTAGCAAGACGAGTTAGCACTTTCACCTAAACAAGGCTTCTTCAGACTCAGGTAACAAGATCTGGTTAAAATCACATTTAAATAGCCAGAAGGGCGGGAAACTGTGAATGATATTTAAAACAATATACCAATAATTTATAAAACATTATAAAATCTAACACTTTCAAGATACATAAGACAAAATAAAATGACTTTCCCCTTAGTTATGCTACAAATCCTAAACGCATACTGCATCTTGTATTAAAACATATTATTATTCATATAAAAAATGTATATATTGTATATTTATTTATTTGTGAGTTCTGAGTTTCCTCATTTTGAGATAAGGCTTTACAGAGCACATAGTGTTCAATCCCGGTCTCATATCTGAACGTAGTTTTATTATCCAATTATTTTCTCTACTTTCCGTATAATTTTTAACATCCCCTCCTCTAATATTCGGATATACATGTTCTATTATTTTAAACTTGAATGCATGTGTATTCCCAAACTCCATAACATGCCTTGCCAATGCATTGGTCTTGTGGGCCATCCTAATACTATATATATGCTCTCTTATGCGATTATTGAGATGCCTATTGGTCTTGCCAACATAAAATGACTCACATGCCTGGCAGGTAGCTAGATAGATCACATTCATGGTGTGGCAATCACCATGTACCTTAAATTTATAACTGTACCTAGTAACAGGATGTATGAAAACATTATTCAAATCAATGTACATACAGAAATTGCACGATTCACACCTACTTGTACCTGTTGATAAATTATTGGAAACTGATAAATGATGTGTATTATCACACAACATATTTTTCAAGTTCCTCTTATTTCTATACCTAAAACACGGTACTTCACCTACAATTCCTTTTACTTGCGTATCTACCATCAAAATGTTCCAATGTGATCTAATAACATCTTTAATAGATCCTACATCTTGAGTGTATAATATTGAGAACGCTGTTGTGTTGGCATTAGTTTTCGCCTTTTTCACATTTAAAGCATCCATACCTGAAAAATATGGATGTGCCAAGTTCTCTCTTAGAAGGGAGATATCCACTATAGAAATAAGAGGAACTTGAAAAATATGTTGTGTGATAATACAAATCATTTATCAGTTTCCAATAATTTATCAACAGGTACAAGTAGGTGTGAATCATGCAATTTCTGTGTGTACATTGATTTGAATAATGTTTTCATACATCCTGTTACTAGGTACAGTTATAAATTTAAGGTACATGGTGATTGCCACACCATGAATGTGATTTACCTAGCTACCTGCCAGGCATGTGAGTCATTTTATGTTGGCAAGACCAATAGGCATCTCAATAATCGCATATGAGAGCATATATATAGTATTAGGATTGCCCACAAGACCAATGCATTGGCAAGGCATGTTATGGATTTTGGGAATACACATGCATTCAAGTTTAAAATAATAGAACATGTATATCCGAATATTAGAGGAGGGGATGTTAAAAATTATACGGAAAGTAGAGAAAATAATTGGATAATAAAACTACGTTCAGATATGAGACCGGGATTGAACACTATGTGCTCTGTAAAGCCTTATCTCAAAATGAGGAAACTCAGAACTCACAAATAAATAAATACACAATATATACATTTTTTATATGAATAATAACATGTTTTAATACAAGATGCAGTATGCGTTTAGGATTTGTAGCATAACTAAGGGGAAAGTCATTTTATTTTGTCTTATGTATCTTGAAAGTGTTAGATTTTATAATGTTTTATAAATTATTGGTATATTGTTTTAAATATCATTCACAGTTTCCCGCCCTTCTGGCTATTTAAATGTGATTTTAACCAGATCTTGTTACCTGAGTCTGAAGAAGCCTTGTTTAGGTGAAAGCGCTAACTCGTCTTGCTAATAAATTATATGTTTTTTATCACATACTGCAGTTGTGAACTTTTTGAAGAAACTGAAATTTTCGAAGCTGTGTTCGACTCATCATACTGGTTTTGTTACAATTTGTTATGATGTTAAGAATCTCATTAAGCTTGACCCTCAACAATTTTGTTTCATTCAAGGGAGCTCATGCCTGTTAAAACCTTGTTAATTTTTTGAGAGGGTTACACAAGCTGCTAACACTGGACATGCTGTTCACTGGACATGCTGTTCACACACCTTATCTTGATCTGGCCAAAGAATTCAACACTATACTTCATACTAGAACTAACAAAATTACCATCCTTAAACATAGACCCCTACATGGTAAGATGGACTTCTAATTGGCTGACAGATACAATCCACAGATTGTGTGGCAGGTACCTTTTCATATAATGCTAATGAAATCAGTGAACTCCCCCAGACAGGGGAGTAGCTTTCCCCCCGAAACTTGTACTCTAAGGTCATAGGTTCATACTAGGCTATCTGCCCTAGGGCATTTATAAGCCTAGCCAGAGTGTGTGTGGCTTTCACCACCCCTTGGAATGAGAATACTATGCCCATTTAGGCTTTAGTTTACTTTGCCTCTGTCTAGTAGTGACAGAGAGATGACCCCCGGGGTAAACCTACGACCTCCCATCCACTCGTCAAGATTTCTCTTGAAGAGAGTCAGTGAGGGGCTCTGCCTAACATGGACTGGGGATTCTGTTCCAGATTGTAGGGAGCCTCTGGGTTATGAATCTGTCCCTCCAGCACGTCCTATTTATTTCTGTGTTGAGGTTCAAATCTCTCGCCCTCGTGGCTCTGGTGGATTTGGATTTTCTGAGGTGGAGCATGTCCATTAATTCTGGATTGGACATGGCCTTGTACGTCAGGCATAGATCGCCTCTGAGTAGGTGGTATGCGACTGAACAGAGCTGGAGGTTCTTCAGCCGGGCAGAATATGACATATGTTTGAGACCCTTGATCCTCTTGGTGAGGTACATTTGGGGTCTTTCTAGCTGCTGCAGGTGTCGGGTAAGGTACATCCCAAATGGGGCATTGTACTCAATTATGGGCCTGATAAGGAAAGAGTACAGGGGCCCAATGACCTCTCTTGATCTAAATGTGAATCCATTCATGATAAGGTGGGTAATAGAGAAAGTCTTCCTAACCACCTTGGCAATGTGAGTGTCAAATGAGAGGTTACTGTCAACTTGGGTCCCTGATTATTTCTTCTGTACTTAATGGATTACCACCTATGTGGTAATTTGTGGGTACTTTGTTTTTCCCAAAGGGTATGACTATACATTTTTTGGCGTTCAGTTTAAGGCCATGGCTCTGGCACCAGTTACCATTTCTATGAGGCCTTTCTGAAGGATGCTTGTGTCCGCTGGAGTATCAATTATGGCACCCAGTTTGCAGTCATCTGTGAACTTTGTCAGCCACAATCCTCCTATGTTTGCTTGCACCTCGGAAAAATAAATGCCGCACAAGAGGGGTCCCAGGACCGAGCCCTGTGGGACACCGCTTGTGACTGGCTTAGAGTCTGACATGGCTCCAGCAATTCTGACCTTGTGGGTTCTGTCCTTGAGCCAGTTTGCAACCCATCTTATGACATATGGGTTTACATTTAAGCTGGTGAGCTTGTCTATGATGCCAGAGTGGGGTATTGTGTTGAAGGCTTTTGCAAGATCAAGGTAGGCTGTGTGAACTGCCTTACCCTCATCAATGGCCTTAGTGACCGTTTCAAAAAAGTCGACCAGGTTCAAAAGGCAGGATCTGCCCTTGACAAAGCCGAATTGGGTAGGATCCAGTGTCTGTAGGTCCCCAATGTCTTTGTTTATGAGTTCCATAATGATCCTCTCCATAGCTTTGCAGACCAGGCTCGTCAAGCTTATGGGGCGGTAATTTCCAGGGTCCGTAGAAGCACCTCCTTTGTGGAGTGGGACCACTGTTGCTGTACGCCATTCTTTGGGTACATTTCCTGTAGTAAGGTTAAGACTGAACAGCAGCCTTATGTGCAGGTTTAGTTCCTCTTGGAGTTCATGTAGCACGCAACCCGGGACACCATCTGGTCCCATTGATGCTGTGTTTTTAGCTTTGGAGAGAGCGGCTCTCACCTGGGCATCTGAGATGTCAGGGAGGCTACACTCTGCTGGGATAGATATTTCTCCTTTTGGGGGGGGGATTTGCACTGAACCTGTCTGCCATTATGTTGGCAATGTCTGTGGGTTCAGTGTATTTTTTGTCATTTTGGACTAACTCTGAGCATATCTGGGAGTTTCCACCCAGGTTTCTAACATAACTAAAGAAGGCTTTGTGATTGTCTTTAGTGTCTTTTGCGATTTTTCTCTCAAAGTTGGCCTTGGATGATTTTATGAGTGATCGTAGTTTTTTGCTAGTACTGATCAGAGAGGCCTTCCCTTTTGGGGATTTTGCTCTGTCATGTAGTAGCTTCCTCCTCCTGTTGTAAAGCTTGTTAATGGCTGAGGTCCACCAGACAGGACGCCTGCCTTTGGGGAAATGGGTCCTGGTTTTATTTGGGGTTGCATGATCCATGCATTCTTGAAGGTGTTCATAGAAAGCGTTTATAAAGGATTCAGCAGTGTGGGCTGTGGTTTCCTCTGGCCCAGTAGCCTTGAAGGATACCACTTCAGTCTTAAGAAGTGTGAAGTCAGCGTTTGAGAAATTCTTCACTGTGGTCTTTTGTTCTGGGGGTGGGGGCAGGATGTGGATTTACAGTGAGATTAATTTATGGTCTGATCTCACCAACAAGGGGTATACTTCCGGTGTGGAGCACTGTGTCCCCATGTTTGTGATGATCAGGTCTAGTATATTATCTCCTCTTGTGGGAGTGGTGACTAGTTGTTCCATCGCATTTGAGTTTATGAATTCTAGGAACCTTTGGGCTAGGGTGTTGGGGCTTGAGTAATGCTCCCAGTCTATGTTTGGGTAGTTGAAGTCCCCCAATATGATGGTATTTTGGAGAGACATTCATACTCTCCAGTGTCTTCAGGAAGGCTGAGTGGGGTTCCTGAGTTTGAGAGGGTGGTCTGTAGCATGCTACAAACTGTAGGGCAGTTTTGCCTTCGGTTAGTTGCACGTGGATGGTCTCCGATGCTTTGTGCATTGCCACTAACCTGGAGGTGTGGGTATCTTTGATGAATATGGATACTCCCCCTCCTTTTGTGGTTTGGTCCAGGTTTTGAGGCCGAAAAGCATGATATAAGGTATAACCTGGTAGTGCTGGGGTGCTCTCAGGAGCCTTGAACCAGGTTTCAGTCACTGCACAGACATCGATGTTCTCCATACTGAGGAGGGCTTCGAGAGCATGCATCTTTAGGTTTAGACTTCTGGCGTTGAGCAGCATTACCCTTAGTTTTTTTCCACTTGTGTTTTCTAGGGAGGTGGGTTTGTCTTTTGAGCCTTGCCTAAAAAAGGCACTATGGGGGTGGAAAGAGCCTTGGGTAATATCCGGAAGCCCAGGGGTGACAGGTGCAAGCCGTCCCTTGCGAAGCAGCATGGCTTGTCAAGCATGTCATCCCAAGCAGACAGACATTGGATCCCCTTAGAATGACACCAGTAATTGAGCCAATTGTTAAAGCTGATCATTTTGTTTTTGTACTGTGGCATCATTATTGGTGAGGTAAGATGCTGCTCAGGGTCAGGGTCATACTGGCCTGGGCTACATAATCAGAGAGCTCCTCTACTCTTTTCATGTAGTCCAGGGAGGTATGTCTCAGGTCATTCACACCGGCATGGACAATGACTGAGTCATATTTGTACTTGCTTTGGAGTGACCCGAGTGCTTGTGTTATGTGGCGGATTCTAGCGCCCGACAGGCAGCTTACTGTAACCTTTTCCTTGTTCAGTCTGGTGAGCGGGACATCAGTGTGTCTGACTATGGTATCACCTATTACAAGTGTATCAGCCATGTTGTTTGTCCTTAAGGGCTGTGACTGTTTGGCACATTGACTTTATGAACTATGTGTCGCATGTGCTATGTTTTGAGGTAGTGGTTGCTTGGATGTCTGCTTTGGAGGCCTCTGTTGTTTTGGTAGATTTTTAATTAGAGCCTCAGAGTATGTTTTTGTGTGTTTATGTGTTTGGTTTGTAGTTGTGATAGGTCTATGTGAGACTGGGTTTGTGGTGTGTATGATTACCTTCTCCTCCTGACTGTTTTTGCCAGTACTGAGTCGAGGGAGCTCAGCCTCCAGTTTGGCTATATAGTTGCATCTCTCACATATATTTGTATTTGTTGGGAGGAGGAGAGGGTTGTCTGTGTACATGAGGCAGTTGTAACATTGCCTCAAGATTCACAGATTCACCAGCTGAACTGGAGAGGACGCCAGTAATTGACCCTTCGACATGCTAGAATAGTGTAAGGGATTGCTGTGTAACTGAGTCAGAAAGGACCTATAGGGAAATGGGTACTCAAGGGGATTGTAGGTGGATGTAGTGCTTTTACCTGTGTAAAAATGCTTTAGGAGCAAGTGCTGGGCTTTTCAGATAGAGAATAGACTGTTTAGATTGAAAGTAGAGTAGTTTTAAGGGAAAAACTGAAGAGCAGACTTAGCGGAGCCAGAAATAGTTTAAATTTGATTAACCGGCGCTGCCCGATGCTGCGCTATGCGCAACTTCGCGCAAAAACGTGCTAAAGTGGGCTTTATATAGCAGGGGGCTAGAAAGAGCTAGGAGATGGCCCAAAACGGCCAATAAACTACAAGTTGCTGGGCTTGAACCACTCCTTTAGGGACAAATAGGAGGCTCTGTGCTCCCCACTCCCACTGGTGAACAAAGAAGCTTCCTCCTATCCAAATAAGGATATGGACAACACAGGAACTATGACACAGTCCAGAGATCAGCAAAATCTGAAGACTGGACTATTCTAGTTCAGGAAAGGCGGGAAAACAAGGATTTTTTTGGGGGTTTTTTTTTTGTTTTTTTCACAAACAGATAAAAAATAGATACAGTAACAAACAGTAAATGCTTTAAATCGGCTAGCGCACTTGAGTGTGTAGCCTACCAGTTAATTTAAGCATGCACTGCTTCCCCCCTTCTGCATTAATGGTGAACCACCCCCTGCAACTGAAACATGGACCTAGTCAAACAACTTCCCAGGCTCCTCACTGCCCTCCACTGTTCCCACAGGTTTGCCTTTATCCTGGCCTCCCTACACCAAACATTTTTTATTGCTCTTGCTCACTCTGTCTTACTTTTCAGCTTTCCCTTACATCTTTTTCAACACACCAAAACTAGTCATACCTATGATGGAAATAAAGTAAGCTGGGGGTCTGGTGACCACCATGTCGTCAGAATGCACGGGTTCCTAGATGCTCTAAAGGTGCATTTTTCAACTTTGTCTTGAACATTTTATCTAATCATGGACTGACAAAAATTATGACTAAGGAAAACAAACTCGGTCTTTCTTCTTTGAAAGGAAGAAATAAGTTGTGTCTAAGGATTACTATTCTAAGCTAATAAAATAGCAGTTGGGAATAAAAAGGGAGGAGAAATACTGGCAAGAACACAAAAAAAAGTTCTGGAAATACTGACCATCTCTCTAGCCCCACACACACACACACAAAATGCACTGCAATACCTCTCTCCTCCCACCACACACAAGCATAAGACATGGAAGTGATAGGTTTACAGTGATTTCAATAAATACAATACATAGTGTAACACTGCTCTTGCCAGATCAATCAAATAGTGGTATAGATAAGTCACATTCATCCACAGATGGCCTCCACACTCAGCTACATCAACTTTATTGATTGTGTGCACATCAAAAGTCTGACTGTGGGAAAAATGACCACAGAAAAACACTTCAGCCAGCTTATTAAATTTTAATATGCAATAGTCCTGCAAAGTCATTATAATGTCTGTTTAGCTTGAGCAAACAATCAGTTAATGGTTACATAAAGTGAACGAGCATAATTTTTAACATTCCATAAAGTAAGATATGCAAGCAAGTTACATCTACATGCTATATGAAAACATTAACGGGTTCAGTTATTAACTTCAGCCATAGACCCCCCCCCCCAACTACCAGTTATAACCAGTTTGGTGACTGCACAACTCGGACATCTGAGTGCGACAGAAATAATGGCCATGGTAATGTATTTTAAATATTTAATACAAACAGTGCCAAAGTACTCCACCTTATGTTCATTAAAAACAGCAGCAAAACCAGAATCAAAAAGAAATGGTAGCAGTTACTCATGTTCACTCATAAAATTCACTTCCCCCACCCAGCGATTACAGCGACTTTGTTGTCTACATACATCTCCAGTGTCTGAAAGTACACTAAAAAAGAATAGTTGTGTAAGAACTTACCATAACCTTAGATGTTCTTCTCTTCTATGTTGCAGTATTCATAATAGTAGGGAGTTGCTGCTTGCAGTGCCACCGTCCGGCCAGTACACCAAAGTCTTAGTTCAGGAGGGTACGTGTGATGTCTTGTTACCAGGGTCACAAACCAACGTTCGGTACCCTCATCAGAATTGTTTTGCCGCATACAGTAGTGCCTGTGAGGTTTGATCAAGAGGGTCCCAATCTGAGACCCATAGACTTGCATGTAGGGCAATCCCAGGGCAGTCGGATGGATTTGTAGGTTGAGACCAGGGGGAATGATGGCAATGTGCCCTCAGGAGATACCTGGGATAGTAGTTAAGGAAAGAGACAGGGGGTAGGTGGGTGGGACTGAATACTGCAACATAGAAGAGAAGGACATCTAAGGTTATGGTAAGTTCTTACACAACTATTCTATGTCCTTCTATTCTGATGTTGCAGTATTCATAACAGTAGGAATAGTACCAGAGCTTTAAGTATGAACCTAGGAGGAGGAAGGGTTCCTGTGGTCAAGGAGACCCTGTAGGATAGTCCTGGCAAATCCTGCTCTAGCACGGGATGTTATGTCCAGCTTGTAGTGCTTGCTGAAGGTGTGTACTGAGGTCCAAGTAGCTGCTTCTAAAATGGAAGAGGAGAGCTGCTCTGGTACAGTGAGGTTTAATGTCGCCTTATAAGGATTTCCCATGGTGGGAGTAGCACAAGGAAATGGACTTGGAGATCCAGTAGGCAATGGTTTGTTAAGAAACAGCTTTCCCTTGGGCTCTGGGATGGGAGGAAATAAATAACTGATCTGACTTCTTGATATCTTTGGTTTTGTCCAAGTACTATTGAAGTTGTCTGTGTACATACAGGGAATGTAGGGTCCTTTCTGAGGCATTTTGTGGATAAGGATAAAAAACTGGTAGGTTAATGGATTGATTCAATGAGAGTTCATTAACTACCTTGAGCATGAATGAAGGGTTGGTCCCGAGGACAACTCTGTTCTTGTGGAAAACAAGGTAGGGAGATGTAGCCATCAGGGTTGGATCTCGGAAACCTTCCAGGTGGAGGTGAGGGCAACTAGCAGGACTGTTTTCAATGTGCAAAGTTTCAAGGAAACAGAATATGCTGGTTCAAGGGGGGCAAGATTTGCTTTTCTAATACAAAGGTTAGGTCCCACAGAGGAGGAATGGGTTTCCGTGGGGGGGGGGTTGATGTGGAAGACTCCCCTTAGAAAGTTTGACTTCCAGTCGGGATGCTAGAGGTGGTGAAATGGGCAGATTGGCAGAAATGGCAGACAAATGGACTTTGAAGAATATGTTAGTCCAATCTGGAGTAGCTCACACAAGTAGGATAGGACCCTTGGAATGTGGGTAGTGAGGGTGTCCTTGTTCCTATGAAACCAATAGGAGAATCTGAGCCACTTAGCTACATAGTTTCTCCTAGTGTTAGGTTTTCTGGTCTCCAGTAGAACACGGAGTATGTCCTCTAAATAAGGGTGTCTGTGAGGGATCAGAATCCCATCACCCATAAGGTCAATTTTAGGTTGTTTACCCGAGTATGTAGCAGGGATCTCTTGTTCTGTGTGAGTAGGTCTAGATGGTGGGGTAACCTGTGGTGATTGCCCCTGGCTAGAGGAAGCAGGGGGGAAACCAATTCTATATTGGCCAAAAAGTTGGCACCAGTAGGATTTTTGGTTTGTCCTTCTGAATTTTTAGGAGGACTTTTTGGATTACAGTGAAGGCATACAGGTACATCCCCCCCATGAGAAGGAGAAGGCATCCACTTTCCAAGCTTGTGGATGTGGGTTCCTTGTGCAGAAGTTGGGCATCTGCCTGTTGACTGGGGTGGCAAATAGGTCCACTTGCGGAATACCCCACCTGTGTATCAAATTTAGGAAAACCTCTCTCTGAAGCATCCGTTCGTGAGAAGGGGGCTGAGGTTCTGAGTGCGTCTGTCATAGCATTCTGTGCTTGGGTGATATACATGGCTACTAAGTGGACCCTGAGAGAAGTGGCTAGATTCCATATCTGGATGGCCAGGCTGCATAGTGGGTAGGACCTGGTTCCCCCTTGCTTAGGACCGGACAGTCATATTGTCTGTGATTACTTTCAGGGTTCCTGGCAGGATAGAGGGCTGGAATGTTAGAAGGGCTAACAGCAGGGCTCTCATTTCCTTGATATTGATGTCTTTTTCCCTTGGAGTAGACCATTTTCCTTGTACTGAGAGGTGGTGTTGATTCGTTTGTGACACTGCACCCTACCCCAGATCTGAAGCATCTGTGGATAGCTGTTGTTGTGGTGCTGGAATCTGAAGGTGGGTCCCCGGGATGGCCTGCATTGCAGAAATCCACCAGTGGATCTCCTTTTTTAGGCATAGGAGAAGTGGAAGTGGAGAGTCCAAGGGTTGGGAATGTTGGGTCCATAGACTTTTTAACACCCAGTGGATTTTGCACATGTAGACTCTTGCCAAAGGCAGCATGGGTATGAGGGATGCCATGTGTCCTAACAGTCTCAGGAATTCCTGAGCTGTCAGAGCGGTTTGGGTAAGTATCTGATTGAAGTACAGACAGAGTTCCTGAATCCTTTGGTCTGGGATGAAAGCCTTCATGCAGTCTGTGTGGATTCTGCACCCCAGGAAAATCATGTCCTGTGAAGGGATCAGGTGAGACTTTTCTATATTTATCATGAACTCCAGAAGAGAGAGGGCATTCGACACCTGTTGTAGATGAAGGACTAGGAGTTGGTAGTCTTGATGCAGGATGAGTAGGAGTTGGTAGTCTTGATCCAGGATGAGTAGGTTGTCCAAGTATGTGTACAGTTGTATACCCTGGGTCCTGCAATGAAGGGGGCTAGACACTATGTAAACACTCCTGGGGCAGTGGAGAGACCAAAAGGCAATGCAGAGAATTGAAAATGACAGGAACCTACTAAAAATCTGAGGAATTTCCTGTACTCCGGATGAATGGGGATGTGGAGGTAGGCATCCTTGAGATCTAGAGCTACCATAAATGCCTGGGAGGGGATTAGAGGCAAGAGAAGTGGTAAGGAGATCATTTTGAAACTGGGTATGTGGAGGAAGAGGTTGAGAAAGGCTAAATCCAGGACAGGTCTCCAAGGACCTGCTTTCCTTGGTACCAGGAACATTCTGGAATAAAAAACTGTGTTCCTTTGAGGGGTGGGCACTGGTTCTATGGTGCCTTGATTTAGAGGTTGATGAATGACGGGTTGGAACAGGTGGATTTGTTTTTTGGTGGTTGAGGGATCCCTTGGAAAGGTGGGAGCATCCACCAAGTCATGTAATATCCTCTCTAGATGATGGAGAGGACCCATTATTATGTTGCTAATCTCCACCAGGAGGGAAGGGAGAGGGTGAGTCAAAGGGATAAGGGTGTTTGCTGGATGCAGAGGGGCTCAGTCACAGTGGAGGAGACCTGGACTGTTCAGGCTGGCTCCGAAAGGGTGTGGTAGAGGAGCTAGAGGGAAATCTGGGAGTAGAAGTATTCCTTGGCTGTCTCTGTCCCTTTGATTGTGGTGATGAATGAAAGGATTGCCTTCTAACAAGGGAGGGCTTTTGAGGATAATTCATATGGTATCTAGGAATAGGGGACACCAGAAGATGTTTGAAGTTCTGTAACTCTTTACCCTTCTCTTGAAGGGACTTGAGAAGCTCAGCAGAACCTTGCCCAAAAAGGGCCTTATTGTCTAAGGGTGCATCCAGTAGTTTAGTCTGAACATCTATGGGGAGGGGCTGTAGCCGTACCCAGGAGTAATGTCAAAGCACTGACCCAAAAGCAGTAGCTTTGGATGAAGCTTCCACAGCATCATAGCTGCACTTAAGAGTGCCTGGTCACTTGGGATGCTGTGGAAAGAAGTGAATTTAGTTGTGATCGGGTAGGGGAATCCTGAACCTCAGAAAGAAGGGTAGAGGCTTTTGAAATGGTATCAAGTACATACCTAGCCATGTGGGCTTGGTAGTTCAGGGTCCTAATGGCCAGAGTGGAGGAGGTATATACCTTTTTTCCTGTCCATAAATATTTTTATCAGTTGAATAAACAGCAGTAGAAGGTAGTTGTCTGAATGTCTTATCTGCAGAAACAGCTATAACAGCTGGGTCTGCAGGAGGGTTCTTGTAAAGAAACTGTGCGTCTTGGGGGACCCTGTAAAATCGATCAGGTCATTTAGCTGCTGGGGGTTGGGAGTCAGGAGACTGAGAAGCAGCTAGGAAAGCATCCTGAAAAGCAGGCAGTAAGGGATGCACAACTGAGGGAGATGGTTGCTCCATTTGCAAAAGGTCAAAGTACCTTTTCTTGGGAGTCTGAAACCTCAGAGGCCTGCCACTTAAAATGCCCCCTCATGAGGGAGATAGTATCCCCAAAGCTGAATTTGTCTCCTGGGGATTCAGGAGAAATAGAGTCCTCCTCTTCTGGAGTAATGAATTCCTTGAGGGATTCAATTTGTATTTCATAGCAGAAGGACTCCTCAGAGATGAGTAATCTTCCTCAGACACATGGGTTGGTTGAGAAGTGAGAGTAGGGGGAAGTTGCTCTGATTGTAATGGCTGAAAGGCCTTAAACAGGCTTTGAGAGAAGGATCTCTAGCCAGGCATCTGTGGGGGTTCAGAATGCTTGGATTTTTGTTTGCTTATCAAGGGGGTTGTAGTAACAGTCAAAAGAGAAGGAGACGTCGGCCTAGCATGAATAGGAGGAGCAGGGGGTTCCGAGAATGCAAGCCGTGGTTCCCCTCCTCCAGACTCTGACGGCTGAATTATCTCAGCGGACGTACCTTTGTATCCTGCACCCCGGCTTCCATTAAGGTTCCTAGGCCTGCTTTGGTAACCGTTGTCTGAACGGACTCCGGGTCTTCAAATCGCCTCTAGAGCCTGTTCGGACGCCTGAGGTGCAACCTGGGATTCGGGCCTAACTTTTTTCACCTTCTTCCAAGGCGGCTCGCCGGAAGGGCCTACTCCTCCCCTCAATGCCTAACACCAAGCATCTGAGTCTTTGGTTCTCAAGATAAAGATTCAAAGCCGCTAATCGCCTATGTAGGGTCTTTGGGACGTACGACTTACAAATCGAAAAGGATGTGTGTGGTCGTGGGCCTCGCTTAGACAAAAAACACACTTATCGTGTGTGTCCTTATGAGGAATTTGTCTCCCACAAGCACACTTTCCTTTCCTAGTTGACATGCAAGTCTAAACAGTAAACAAAATAAGCAAGAAAAGCCCACCAGGCACTTATCTGTAACGGTCAAAAGTGGTCATCTGGTCTTTAATGATCTGGAATTCGGCCATCTGAAGTGGAACTGGTAAACAGGCATCCAATGATCACTGCGGCAGAAACATTCTGTTGAGGGTACGTGCAGACATCACTTTTATACGTAACTTCGGTTTATGGCCCTGGTAACAGACTTCACACGTACCCTGCTGGACTAAGACTTTGGTATATTGGCTGGACGGTGGCGCTGCAAGCAGCAAACTCCCTACTGTTATGAATACTGCAATATCAGAATAGAAGGACATAAGAAGTTATGTACTCAGCATAATATTCCATCTGTGTAGTCTATTTTCATTCTCTCAACTAATGGGCCAGATTCGACCTTTGGATCTGACTCGGTCACTTTCTAAAGATTTTAGAATTCTAATATAGAGCTCCTCTCTTACCCATAATGCCCCTGACCACTACAAAACCTCAGATAGACTTTGCTGCTACTATATAAATTACATTGTATAATAGTAGAATAAAGCTTTGACAGGAAAGTTATAGCTGAAAGATCAAGAACTCAAAAGCAGGAACCATGGTTCCTAAAAAGAAGTTATCTACTCACCATAACGTTCCATCTGAGTAGGTAACTTCATTTGTCAGCAACCTGCGAGTATCGGATCCGTCCTGGATCCGAGCCGGCAGCTTACCAAGCTAGTGATCTGAGCTCCAAGCTCCTCCCCCCTACCCACAATACCCTGCTACCTCCCTCTAGTCTTCAGATCGAGTTTGCCCAATTATCAAACAACATCCAGACAAACAATACCTGAATATCCTAACCTGATGCATAACAGAAGTAAAACATTCTATCATTCAGGTAATGAAAAAACAGGTTAGGGGGAAGGAGGGGGGGGGTCGGTTGCTGACAAATGAAGTTACCTACGCAGATGGAACATCATGGTGAGTACATAACTTCTTTATCTGAAGTAGTTAACTTCATTTGATCAGCAACCTGTGGGACATAGTCCCCAGCTACCAAAAAACTTGGGAGGTCCTCAAGGAAGAATATTCTGGAGCACTGCAGAGCCAAAGGCTGCCCTCCCTCTGGATATCAGATCTAGTTTATAGTGCGAAATGAAGGTATGAGAAGAAGTTCAAGTGGCCGCAGAACAGATGTCATCTAAGGGAACTCTTGACCAAAACGTGGCATAAGTAGCCATAGAATGGGTAGAGTGAGCATGAACCCCCAAGGGCTCCGGCCGACCAGAAATTTTGTACGTAAGCAAGATGCAGTGGGATATCACCTTCGTAACTGGTTTACCCAAGGATGGCTTAGCAAACGAAATGAAAAGCTGCTCCGACTTGCGAGAGGCAGCTGTCCTGTGCAAGTAAAAGTGCAATTGTCTATGCACATCTAACGAATGCAATCTGTACTCCCCTTTGTTCTGATAGTTGGGGAAGAAAACAGGCAAATTAATGGATTAGTTGATATTAGCCTCGGAAGCCACTTTAGGTAAGAAGGAAGGATTAGTCCTGAGAAATACCCTGTCCTTATGGAAGACCAGATACGGGGGGTTTAGTACAAAGGGCCTGAAGTTCAGATACCCTTCTAGCTGAGGTAATAGCAATTAAGAAGGCAGTTTTCCAAGATAAGAACTTTAAGTCAACAGCAGCTGCAGGCTCAAAAGGTGGACCAGTTAGAGCCTGAAGAACTAACGTTAGGTCCCACTGGTCTTAGTGGAAGCCCAAGATTGTCCCCGATGTGGAAGTAGGAAATGGCTGCCATCTGAACCTTCACAGTAGAAGAACTGGCGCCTTGATGGAAAATGTGAGACAGAAATTCAAGTACTGCTGGAATGGGAGACGTAAAAGGGTCCAAATCCCTATGTCGGGCCCAGATGGAAAACGTTTCCATTTACTGTTGTAGACCTTCCTGGTAGAAGGCTTATGCGCTGCCACCAGGATGGATTTAACAGGGGACGAGATACCGGGTGTCCTAGCCACTAACGGAACTGGATCAACCAAGCCATGAGCTTGAGGTCGTCCAGATTTGGAGTTTCCAATCCCGAAGGATGAGAAATCAGATCTGGAACGGGATCCAAGGAGGAGCTATGAGGCGAGACCGTAGGTACAGGAACCAGGTTTAACAAGGCCAGAATGGGGCTATGAGGATCAGCTTGCTCCCGAACTGACAAGCTTTCTGCAGGAATTTTGTCATTAACGGGAGAGGAGGATAAGCATAAAGAAGACTGGATGGCCAAGCATGAACTAGAGCGTCTCTGGGGTTCTCCCCCGGCAGGGGAATTAGAGCGAAAAACTCGCTGCACTTTGCGTTCGAAGGCGATACGAAGAGATTGCAGCAAGGCTTACCCCATCTGCGGAAGATCTGTTTCGCTAAGGGGTTCTGAGTCCACTCGTAAGGCAAGAGGATAGTTCGACTCAGCTTGTCCGCTAGAATGTTGGACCGACCCGGAATGTGCATTGCCAGCAGAAAACGGTTGGTGGATATCGCCCACTCCCAAACTCTCATGGCCTCTTGACAAAGAGGGTAAGACCTGGTCCCCCCTGTTTGCTGACGTACCAAACCACCGACATGTTGTCTGTCTGAATTGCAATAGTCCCCAGAGGAAGAAGGGCATGGAGAGCCTGCAACGCTAGAAGCACCGCCCTCATCTCCAGAACACTGATATGCAGAACGGTCACTATTGGAGTCTACGTGCCTTGGACAGTTCTACCCATGCAATGCCCACCCCCCACCCCAGGCGAGAAGCATCCATGGTCAACGTGGCTTGGGGTTGAGGCATCAAAAATGATCGCCCTTCCCGAAGATCTCGGGAATGGAGCCATCAAAGTAGGAAGTCCCTGCAAACTCTGCTGAGGGGAATCGGGGAGTCCAACGGATGTCGAAGGATGGACCACTGGACATGTAAGGTCCATTGAAGAACCCTCATGTTCAAGCAGGCTAGTGGCGAAAGGTTGATAACAGCTGCCATGGACCCTAGGGCTAATTCCACTGGTGGGGCCGGAGATTGTAGAAGTGCTAATACTTGGAGAGTTAAGGTGCGGAGTCTGTCTGCTGTCAAAAAAGCCTTGGACTGAAGTGTGACTGTTCTGGCCACTATGAAATCCAGGACCTGAACAGGGAGAAGGGATGATTTTTTGTAATTTATGGTGATCCCCAACTGACGGGCCAAGAGAAGGAAGCAATCCCTGGCTGAGCATAGTAGATGTCTGATGGAGGTGGCGAGGAGCCAGTCGTCCAGGTACGAAAAGACCTGTATTCCCTGAAGTCTCAGGTGGGCCGCTACAACTGCCATGACCTTGGTGAACACCCTGGGGGCTGTGTTGAGGCCAAAAGGGAGGACCCTGAACTGATAATGACTGGCCCCCAGTCGAAAGCAGAAAAACCTCCTGGATCGCCTGTCCATGAGAATGTGGTAGTACGCATCCTTGAGGTCTATGGAGCACATCCAGTCATTCTCCTGCAGGTGGGGGAGAACAGATTTAAGAGTGACCATCCGAATTTCTCCTTGGCAATGATCAGGTTCAAAGCTGACAGGTGGAGAATTGGTCTTAAGTCCCCAGTCTTTTTTGGCACCAAAAAGAACCTAGAGTAATTGCCCGACCCGGACTGTCCTGGGGGGACATGCTGGATGGCCTTTTTTCTTAGCAGCTCCATTATTTCTGAAGCCACCGCCTCCATCTGACTGGGTGGAACATCGGGGAGGCGCCTCAACAGAGGGGGAAAATTTATGAAGGGGATAGAGTAACCTCTGGATATTATTCGGAGCACCCAGTGATCTGTAGTGATGGACTCCCAATCTGCTAGATGTTCTGAGAAATGCCCCCCGACTGCCTCCAGAGAGGAGCAGTCTGGCAACCCCTCAGGGCTGCTGCGCGGGTCGGTCGGAGAAAGGTTCCCTCGACCCGAAATTCTTCGGCCCCCTCCCTCTGCCTCTGGGCCGGCATCCACCTTGTCCTCCCCTGCCCCTGAAGGACAAAGGGTCCGGAGCGGGACGGGACTGCTGAGACTTCCGGTTCCAGGAAAAGGACCTTTGAGGAGCCGAGAAGCAGATTCCGACAGCAGACAGCGTCTTCCCGTCTTTCTCGTTCTGGAGCAGCGTATCGCGGACAGTCTTGCCAAACAGCGTAGAACTGTCAAAGGGAGTGTTCGTGAAGGACGCCTTGAAGCGCCGGAAAGTCGCAAAGTCGGAGCCAGGCATGACGCTGTAAGGCGATACCTGCTCCACTGGCTCTAGCCGTCCCCTCCGTGGCATGGGAGAGAAGCTGCATAGAAGTGTTGGATATCGATTTTAGAGTGGCCATGCGAGCCGAGAAAGTTAGTTTGTCCTCGGCTGCCATGGACTCCAGGGGAGACCCAGCGTACTCTTTTATAAGATCCCGCTGAAGCCTAATCACGTGTGCCAAGTAATTCAGCGCCCTTATGGAAAAGGTGGCTAAAGCAAACATCCGCTTTCCGATGCAATCCATCGTCCAAGACTCCTTGTCGGGAGGATAGACCGAGGAACTTTCCTGCGCCAGTTCCTTCTTGGTGGCAGCCGCCACCACCATGGCATCTTTACTCCACGCTGGCTTGTCTGTGGGGGTGGGCTAAGGATTTTGTCTGGTCTCCTAGGAACTGGCTCCACAGAGTCCGGCTCCTTCCATGCCCTGGTAGTAATTAGGTCTACCAGGGCATCGGCCGAAGGGGACACCCAAGAGGTAGACGGGCCTGCGTCAAACGCCTCCAGAAACACAGACTCATCCGAGGAAGGCTTCTGGGCTGACCACCCCCCTCAAATGCGCATCTCCATAATGTCTCCAAGGAGATGTCCTCGGGGGATGACCTGGGGGAACCTTCCCCTTCCTCCAAGTCGGTGTCTTCCGTGAGGGACTCGGGGGAGTCCAAGTGCCTCCTTTTACACTTTCGTTTGTGAGGGACCTCCTCGGCGGGACTGTCCGAGGAGGGCTCACCAACGGGGTCATGCTCGTCTGCAGGAACTAGCTGGGGCATAGACGCAGGCTGTCCTTGGGGCCGGATGATAGAAGACAGGCCCATCTGCGAGGGAATGGCAGGTGGATCAGTAGCACGAACCGGGGACTTTGAACCCTTCGAGAGCACTCTCTCCATCACGTCGAAAGCCGAAGGTGAACCACTCTCCCTGGGATCAGAGAGCAGACCCCCTCGGATACGACGTGTGGACCGGCACCGGAGTGATTGGACCTAAAAGGTAAGTGTGTTCCGACTGCATCGGAGCCGAAGACACACTTACCCCTGTGGATCTGAAGCTCTGCTCTCAGCCCTGAGAGCTCGGATCCGAAAAAGGACCCGATAAACTCGAGGGAAAGGCCGGCAAAGTAGCGATTACTATTGGTGCCGACGCCCCGACTCCGACAGCTCTGAAACCCGATAATGGAGAAGGAGCAATGGGGGCAAATAAAGGGGGCTGAGCTCCCCCCGGAGGGGGGGAGGCAAGAGCACTCCCATCTGCATCTGGGCCTGACGGAAGCAACGCATCATCCGATCCATGTCTGTGTTGGAAAGACTCCTCGTAGACCTAGAAGAGGTCGCCGAGGCCGTCCGGGAAGGCCGCATGGACGACCTCGAAGGTGACCGGGACTCCTCCTCCGGCTCCGGAGAGAAACGTGGGGAACGGAGCTGTGGGGGAGGACCCGGGGACCTTTAAGGGGGAACAGAGCTGCTTAGCCGGCGGGGCCGAAGGGGCTGAGTCAGCCCGCCGCTTGCAACTCTTATGCCTTTCTCTGTCTCTCTCTTTCTCCCTCTCTCTATGCCTCTTCTCTTTTTTAGCAGAGTCCCTCTCTCCCTGGTATACAGTGGGAGGTAGAGTCCCAGCCAGTGGAGGAGGAACTGATGGCTGAACAGCAGCAGCCACGACTAGCGCCACTGAGGGAGAGGAGGAAGAAGTAGAATCCACGGATAAGAGACCCGCTAGGATTAACTTGTTCCTCCTGTCTCTCAAAGCCCGGGGGTTAAAGGCAGCACAAATCTGGCAGTCTGATGTTACATGTGCGACCCCCAGGCAAAGAACGCACTGAGTGTGGCCATCGGCTGGGGACAGCTTATGACCACACTCAGAGCATTTGGGAAAAATGGCCTTAGGGCCTTCGGCCATGACAAACACAAGCACACTCCCCAACACACAGATAAGGGGAAGGGGAATACACTAAAATTAAATTAAACTAATTTAAACTAAATTAAACTACCCAAGGGATCTAAAACGCACACACACACACTTAAACTGCAATTTAAGGTGAAAATTTAGAGTAATTCCTACACTTTCTCTTACCTAATAGCCAAGAGCTCATCAGTCGTGCTTATAGAAGCTGCGGCAAACGAGATCTGGGGACTGGCAGGGTATTATGGGTAAGGGGGAAGAGCTTGGAGCTCAGATCTCTAGCTTGGTAAGCTGCCGGCTTGGATCCAGGACGGATCCGATACCCACAGGCTGCTGATCAAATGAAGTTAACTACTTCAGATCAACACTTCTATTAAGTCTCTCCCAAGAGAAGAAAGACAGGGAGAAAGGGGGAGTTGAGGAAGAATGAAACTGGACAACACAGATGGAACTTTATGGCGAGTATATAACTTCTTTATTTGATGTCATTTTTATTTGTTCTTTACCCAATGGAACTGAGTCCTCAGCTACAGTAACCTTGGGTGGCCCTCGTAGAAGGATATTCCAGGGCAACACAGAAGCAAAAGCAGCTCTATTCCTGGAAATGATATCTAATTTGCAATGCGCAATAAAGGTACAGCTATTTGATTGGGAGGCAGCTGAACAAATATCATCAATAGAGGCTTTACACCAAAAAGTTGCTGAAGTAGACACTGCACTGACCTGGCTGGGTGTGCTTTCAATTGTCTAGGTAATGCAATACCTTTTGAAGAGTAGACATAGGTGATGCAATCTGTTATCCATTTGGCTTGAGTAGTCGTAAGAGACTAGACTAGCCTTCCCAATCTTAAATTGGTAAAAGAAAGAAATAGTTGATCAGATTTTCTGAATGTTTCTGTTCTATCCAGGTAGAAACACAGTTGTCTATGTACATCAAGATGAAGGATGTATTCTCCCTTATCTTCAAAATTAGGGAAGAAAACTGGTAAATTGATGACCTGACACACTATTTTCAGAGGCAACTTTTGGTAAAAAGGAAGGACTTGCACACAAGATAACTATATCTTTGTGAAAAATCAAAATACGGTGGTTTGGAAGATTGTGCTTGTAGTTCCGATACTTGTCTGGCAGAAGTTATACCTACCAAAAACCCAGTTTTCCAAGAAAGAAATTTGAGCTCCTTGATGGATGGTTCAAAAGGGGAGTGCACTAAAGCTTGTAAAACCATGGTGAGATTCCAAGATGGAGTGGGGTCCTTTACTGGAGGTCTAAGCAAGAAGATACCCCTACGAAATACTTTACACAATTTAGATGCTGTTAAAGAGGAAACATTATCCCCTATAATAGCAGGAAAAACTCCATCTTGAAAAACTGAGGCAAGGAAATCCAGTACTGCTTGGATGGGAGCAGCGAAGGGATCGAATTGTTTCTGATGAGCCTAAATAGTGAATTGTTTACATTTACTCTTGTAGGTTTTTCTAGCAGAAGGTTTATGGGAAGTTATCAACATTTTTTGAACTGGAGAAAAAAGCTTGGAATGTCTAGCCATCACTGGAAATGGAGAAACTAAGCAGTCAGTTTGAGGCCTACAAGACCTGGGTGAATCTGTCCTGATGGGTGAGATAGGCAGTCTGGATTGGGATCTAGAGTCCAAGGAAGACGTATTAGGCGAGACCAAAATAAGGGGAACCACACCTGCCAGGGCCACAAGGGAGCACATTCTTGTTTTTTCACAGCAACGGACCTGCTGCATTTGTTGTTGGAGGGGGGAAACAAAAAGGTCACAGCAAGGTTGACTCCCACTTGTGGAAAATCATGTTTTCCATGGAATTGTTTGAGAGACCACTTGTGAGGCATGAGGATGATTCTGCTGAGCCCGTCTGCTAGAATTTTGGACTTCCCCAGTATATGCATTGCTACTAGGAAACGGATGGAAGAGATCATCCACTGCCAAACCCTCTATGCTTCTAGATGAAGGGGGTAAAGATCTGGTTCCCCCGTTTGTTGATGTATAACACTATTGACTTGTTGTCCATTTGTACGGCAGTAGTCCCTAGAGAGAGAAAGCTCTGAAATGCTTGCAACACTAGAAACACCACTCTCATCTCCAGAATGTTGATATCCAAACTTGTCTCGTGTTGACCATGTGCCTTGGACCATCCATACCAAGTAATGCTCCCCCGCACTGATTGGGAGGTGCCCGTGGTCAATGTGGTGCTGGGGGGAGGAAGTAAAAATGGAAACCCTCGCTCAATTTCTTCTGAGTGGACTTATAAAAGAAGAGAAATTCTGCACACTCAAGACCATTTTATGGGGTGACTCATGGAATAATGATGAAAGGACCACTGCACCGCTAGAGTCCATTGGAGGACTCTGATGTGTAAGCAAGTTGTGGGAATCAAAGTTACAGTGGAAGCCATCAAACCCAACGCTTTGAGGATCAATCTTACTGGAGGTGTTGGGAGTGGCAAGAAAGTACAGTTGTGTACACTTACATAAAAGTAGATGTTCACTGTTGCAGTTATCATCTGTGGGTTATCCTTGTTGTGGTAGACCTCGGCCGGCCCGAATACCAGAGTCAATGATTTTCTGCATCGTCTGCTATTGCTTGCTGCCTGATGTCAGGATGTCAGTGCTATAAAGGAAGGCAGCCGACACCATTACATCAGTTTTTCTTGCCCTAACCAGTTAGAGGCCCAAGTAAATATGGTAAAGGTGGCCAAAAGCCACCATAAGAAACTTATGTCTTCCTAAAGAATGAAGATACATGAGGGAAGGAGGGTGGGAAACCAGGACTGCAACAGTAAATACACTCGAACATCGACATCTATGGTAAGTGTACACAACTGTACTATGTTCTTTGTGTTTCCCTGTTGTAGTCATCACCTGTGGGAGGATTCCCAAAGCTGAGGAGAAGGGTGGTAGGGTTAGTAAGAGACCTAGAAATGGTCAGCGTGCCCTGCAGAACTGCAGAGGCAAACCCTGCCCTAGCCTTAGAAAATAGAGGTAGGTGGCTGGTAAAGGTATGGACAGAAGTCCAGGTGGCAGCTCCCAGGATGTCCCTGGTGGGAGCTCCTCTGAGGAATGCTGTGGAAGTGGAGGCTGCCCTAGTGGAATGGGTTTGGATAGACTGGTGGGGGGGGGGGTTCCCATGCAATCTATAGCAGAAATGGATACAGTGCGATATCCATTTGGAAATGGTTTGTTTGGAAATGGGCTTCCCCTCTGCCCCTGGGGCAAAGCTGACAAGTAGTTGGTCTGTTTTCCTGAAGGGTTTAGTACGGTCCAGATAGTATATGCACTGTCTGTGCGCATCTAGTGTGTGCAGAATTATTTCCCCCTTGTTTTGAGGGTTAGGAAAGAAGGTGGGTAGATGTATGACCTGGTTGAGAGTTACTTCAGATACCACCTTGGGCATAAAGGAGGGATTAGTCCTCAAGGAGACCTTGTCTGCATGGAAGATGATGAAGGGCTCAATGGCCATCAGTGCCTGAAGTCCTGAAACCCTTCTGGCTGAGGTGATAGCTAGGAGAAAAGCAGTCTTCCAGGAGAGGCATCTTAGCTCTGGTAAAGCAGCAGGTTCAAAGGGCGGTAAAGTTAGTTTTTCCAAAACATAATTCAGGTCCCAGGCTGGAGTGAGTGGCCTTCTGGGAGGCCTGATATTAGAAACCCTCTGAGGAACTGTTTAATCAAAGGATGGGAGAACAGGGGCTGTTCTGTATCAAAATGAGCCGAAACTGCTGAGGCATGGATTTTAATAGAAGAGAAGGAGAGGCCACTATTAAGTAGCTCCACTAGGTAGTCCAGGATAAGACGGATAGAAGGTTGTGAGGAACTGCACACTCTGGACTGGCTCCAGGAGCAGAATCTTTTCCATTTTCCTGTGTAGGATTTTCCGGTGCTGGGCCTTCTGGTCTCTGTGATAATGTCTAGGACCAGTTTAACAAGAGTCCCTTTGTTTACCTTTAGAGTATTAGCCATGCTGATAGTTTGAGAGTCTGCAAGTCTGGGTGCAGCACCCCCCCCCACCCGAGTTGAGGTCTGACATCAGGTGAAGCTGCCTGGGAGGCTATAAGGTCAGGCAGTGCAGTAAGTGGTACCAATGTTGCCTGGACCAATCTGGAGCAATGAGGATGGCCTTTGGTCTCTCCTCCCTTATTTTGATCAGTAGCTTGGGAATAAGAGGCAGAGGAGGGAATGTATACACAGAGAGGGTGCTTCAGGGGAAGGTCAAGGCATCCACCTACCACGCTAGGTGGTGATACTCCCTGGTACAGACTTTTTTCAGCTGATGGTTGAGGTGGGAAGCAAACAGATCCACCTCCGGAATCCCCCACGCCTGAGTGATTTGTAAGAAGATTTTTCTGTGGAGCTGCAATTTTTGGGGGTCCAATAAGTTTCTGCTTAAGTGGTCTGCCAGGGTGTTGTTGATCCCTGGGAGGTAATGGGCTACCAAGTGTAGCCCCATGGAAGAGGCTGTCAGCCAGAGGATCATGGCTAGCCTGCACATACGGTAAGATTGGGTCCCTCCCCGTTTGTTGATGTACCACATTACTGTGGTGTTGTCTGTTTTGATAAGGAGAACCCCTGGCTTGAGATGGAGTTTGAAGGATGTCAGAGCCTTTTGCACTGCCATCATTTCCTTCTGGTTGATGTGTAAGGAAAGGTGCTGGGCATCCAAAAGACACTGGGTGCACTTGCCTTCTAAGTGAGTGCCCCAAGCTTTATCTGAGGCGTCAGTGGTAATAGTCTCCTTCACCCACTGCCCAACCAGGCAAAGTACAGTTGTGTACACTTACCATAAATGTAGATGCTAGAGTGTATTCACTGTTGCAGTCATTACATATGGGTAATCCTGCTGGCAGGTTGCCCTCAGTTGGCCTGAATTCCAAAGTCCTGGGTCCTGCTTCGGCTGCTGTCACCCCTTCCCTGACGTCAGGTTGTCAGGGGTATAACAGATGCGGTCGACGCCATTTTCTTTAGTTTTTCTTGCCCCAGATGTCAGGTGCCCCCTAAAAGGGTAGCCAAAATATATATATATATATATATATATATATATATATATATATATATATATATATATATATATATCATCTACAAGCAAATTCATCTACAAGCAAATACACCACATAGGCTGTAGTAATCAGCCCGGACTGCAACAGTGAATACACTCCAACATCTACATTTATGGTAACTGTACACAACTGTACTATGTTCTTCGTGTTTCACTGTTGCAGTCATTAAATTTGGGTAGAGTCCCAAAGCTATGGATGGGAGGCTGGAGCTAAACAGCATTATGAGCGGCTACGAGGCCCTGTAGAACTGCAGTGGCAAATCCTGCCCTGCATTTAGAGTAGAGTGGAAGATGATAGTGCTTTGTAAAGGTGTGCACTGAACTCCAAGTAGCAGCCTCTAAAATGTCCTGGGTTGGTACTCCCCTAAGAAAGGCTGCTGAAGTGGCTGCAGCTCTGGTTGAATGTGGCCTAATGCCCTTAGGCACTGGCTTGCCATACCTAGCCAAAGACCGTCATGAACCAAAACATGGAGGGTCCAAACCCAGACAATCTGCTGTGTGCCAAGATCATGGCCTCCTGGTCAATCTCCACGGGCAAAAGCTGCAGATAATGGCATGACCAAATGTGAGAAGGTGAAGATGATCAGTTGAGATGAGATCATAGAAAATTCTCCCAGTCTGTTCATTCCATGAATTGCAGCTAAGGGTGCTCCATGGCACTACCACTAACAAGTAAATTCCTCACCAAGACCATCAGAAAGCTATCTATTCATACAAGAGAACACAGTTCTCTTTTCCTGAAAGGCATCCACCACTATTTTTAACAAATTTATGAATACCCTGGGAGTAAGAGAAAAACCACACCACTCTGTACTGAAAGTGGTGCCCACTCAGTGCATTAACAGAACTTTCTTTGTGGATTCCAGAGTGATGTGGTAGAAGGTACACATCATGTCTAACACCATCATCCAGACGTCATGTGAAGCAGGGATAGGACAGTTTGAAGAGTAACCTGGAACTCGACATAACACGTGTGCTCAGTGAAGCCACTGAGGTTCAGAAAGGATAAAGCCTTCTTTCTTTTAGAAACCAAGAGAAGAGAATTTTCCATCACTATGAAAATGGAACCTCCATGGTTCCTTTGAAGTGCAGAATCTGGGCCTCTCCCAGTAGCACTGTGAAGATATCTTCATCTCTAATCAAAACCCTTTTGGGGGATCTAATGTCTCTACAACATAGAAATCTGAGACCACATCAGAAATCCAGTGGGATTTTGTTAGCCTCCAAACCTAGAACAAACTTAGAGAACTAATACTCCACTGACACTCCTACAAGTTAGGCAGTATTACGACTTTGCAGCCAGTGGAGCTGTACTTCTGGGGTGCACTGTCAGCACAAACATGCTGCTTGGCAGCTACAAGGAGTCTTTTTTAGACTTGCCTAGGCTTAGATGAAAAAGAAGGGAAGCATCACGAGAAGTCTGACGGTCCTCCATCACAGAGGGTGCCCATTTACCCTTTAAAAGATCACCTACCAAGAGTTGTGAAGGCTAGCTGAAAAGAACCACTCTCCATGTATGGGGGCTTGTCCATGATGAACTACCTGAGCTCATCCTTAAGGTACACGTCCCTCAGCTACTCCATTCCATTCAGGTACATGCTTGAACCTAATGCATATCTTCAACATCAGCACAGTCAAAACTGAAACAAGCCACATGACTGTCCACTGTAGAGATCACAAACAGAACCTTATGTAGCTCCTCAACCCAAACCACAGGAGGCCTGAAAGCTTTCCTGGTGCCTGATCCACTAAAGGACAACTGGAGCCTAGACATAGACTTTGTGAAAGGCTCTAACAGACAAAACGGCATAGAAGACTCTTGTTCACCCAGTCCAATATTCTACTTGTCTCTAGCTTGGTCAGCTGTTGCTTCATATTGTATGTGCTTCCACTTCAAGAAGGCATTTTCAAGAAGTTTACCATAGCACTCATGTGCAAGACGTCAACTATGTGTCTCCTTTCCTCAGGAACAAATGCCAACCCTTAATTCTCATAAAAGTAATATAATGTGAACTAGAAGTGATAAACAGCTAAGGATTAGTCACCAAGACTATGGCGATGACCATGCATGTAAACAATGCCCTATTGCTCCTAGACATGACCCTTATAAGGATGTGGTGGAAATAATCTGGAGTTTGTGACTAGACTAGGTGAAATCCTTAGTAAGCCAATGTTATTCAGAGACCAGATAGCAACATCTGCAAAATATAAACTTTATATCTGAGGAACAACTCCCACAGTAAGTAACCAATTCCAAATGAAGACGTTACAATTGTCATTCAATCTCTAATCTCCTTACACTAAGACTGATGCAATGCTTTCACCAAGGACTCCCTGCCAATGACCCTGAAAGGAATGCTGTGTGCTCAAAACTCTACAATCAGGAATACGACAGGAAACTCCACAATGTCTATACAACTTCCCTGCACTATGGAGTCTGCAATGACTGACGGCACTTATTAGGCTGATGCATAATGTTTTAGACCTTGCATACTTAGCTCTACATGATATGGATTCTGCTCATCTCAGAGAGATGCTAGTTCTAAACCAGCAGACTAACTTTTCTGGTGTCAGTGGTTCCCACGATGCATACAGAACCTTTCGTCATACAGACTTTTTCTTAACCGACACAACTCCAGTGGTGCTTACTACCTTGGGCAGCTGTAGGAATGCACTGCTGTGGGCAGTTTTAAGTAGTCCTTGAAGGCTCACTTTTTTCACAAAGTTTATCTTCTTTGTCTTTAATTTCTCCAAGTCTTTTGGGTTTTTAGAACCATGATGGGAAACTGATCCCATTACCTTCTAAATGGTTAGATAATAAATATCAGACTACCATTTTTAAAACTTTGGTATTTTATGTCTAGTCATTGACTACCTTAATGTGTTTGTACCTGGGAGCACTTGAGCTAATGAGGTGAGTAATGTATCTCTGTTGCGAAAGTGGACAATGATTGCTTGCCGATTTAAAAAAGGAACGCAACAAAATGATTTAAACTGAAAAAAGTAAAGCTTTTGCTTGGCTCCCTCATTCAAAAGTATTATAACACATTTTGAGTTATTTAATCGCAGTAACGAATGCCACAAATGCAGTATTATGAATATACACATGGTTTCTATGTGCTACTTGTGGTTTGTGATTGCTCTAGATAAAACACTCATGTGGCCCACTAAAGTACAGCTCTAGGCCTGAAGCAAAAAGTACAGTTTTGTACCTGCCATAAATGTAGATGTTCGAGTGTTCACCCTGCTGCAGTCATCACACTTGGGTTATCCTGCCGTCAGGCGGTCCCGCAGTCGGCCAGAGTTCCAAAGTCTTGGTCCGGCGTCGGTTGCTGTCGCTTCTTCCCTGACGTCAGTGCAGCAGGGGTATATAAGAGGCATCAGACGCCATTTTCTTCAGTTTTTCTTGCCCCAGATGTCAGGTGCCCCCCAGTAGGTGGTCACTACCTATTGCCAATAAAACATGTAATGAAATTACAAAGCATACCTTCAGCTACAAGCAAATACACCACAAAGGTTGTATCAGATAGAAAGGTTCAGCTAGGTCAGAGGGGATGGAGGAGAGGGTAACCTGGACTGTAGCAGGGTGAACACTCGAACATCTACATTTATGGTAGGTACAAAACTGCACTATGTTCATCGTGTTACCCTGCTGCAGTCATCACACTTGGGTTGAATCCCAAAGCTAAGGATGGGCGGTGGAGTTAAACAGGGTTAGAAGAAGCTAGTAGGCAAAGCCAGCTCTAGTCTTAGAATATAGAGGTAAGTGATAGTGTTTGGTGAAGGTGTGCACTGAACTCCAAGTTGCAGCTTCCAGAATATCCTTGGTTGGCACCCCACTGAGAAAGGCTACTGATGTAGCTGTAGCCCTGGTGGAGTGGGACCTAATGCTTGCAGGTACCGGTTTCCCATGATGTGTGTAGCAGAAACGTATGCAATGTCCTATCCATTTTGAAATGGTCTGTTTTAAGATAGCTTTTCCTTGTGATCCTGCAGCATAGGCTACAAAGAGCTGGTCAAATTTTCTGAAAGCCTTAGTTTTATCCAAGTAGTAATGTAATTGCCTGTGATTGGCCAAACAGTGCAGGAGTCTTTCTCCTTTGTTCTGGGGGTTTGGAAAAAAGGTGGGTAAATGAATGGTTTGGTTTAGGGCCACACTGGATATCACCTTTGGCATAAAGGAAGGGTTAGTTCGTAGAGAGACTCTGTCTTGATGAAAAATTAGGAAAGGCTCCACCGCCATTAGTGCCTGTAGCTCTGAGACTCTTCTAGCTGAAGTTATTGCTAGCAGCAGGGCAGTTTTCCATGAAAAAAACTTTAAATCGGCTGAAAAAGCTGCTTCAAAGGGCGGCCATGTAAGCTTTTCCAGAACAAAGTTGAGGTCCCAAGTAGGTGTTAGTGCTCTCCTGGGCGGTCTTATGTTCTTAGCCCCTCCGAGGTACTGTCTTAGGAGTGGATGTAAAAATAAAGGAGGATCCGTGTTGTAATGAGCTGAAATTGCTGAGGCGTGGATCTTAACAGATGAAAAGGAAAGTCCTTTGTGCAACATCTCAGTTAAATATTGCAGAATCTGAGGAATGTTTGGATCAAGGGGATTTTGGTCTTTAGCCTGGTTCCAGGCGCAAAATCTTTTCCATTTGTCTGAATAGGCTTTCCTGGTGCTGGGCCTCCTGGCCTCCAGGATGACATCCATAACAGTTTTGGATAGAGGTGCTGGCTGGTTGTTTAGGTAATTTGCCATGCAGCCATGTTTAAAGTCTTGAGCTGGCTGTGTAGAGAGTCTGATTGTCCCGCTTGGTGAGCAGGTGAGGAATTTGTGGTAAAATCCATGGTGGGCCATGTTCCTTAGAAATGGATACCAGTGCTGGCGTGGCCAGTCTGGTGCAATGAGTATCATTTGTGGCCTCTCTAATCTGACTTTCAGCAGCACCTTTGCTAGAAGAGGCAGTGGAGGAAAGGCATACACTATTAATGTTTTCCAGCTGAATGAGAGGGCATCCACTTTCCAAACTTGTGGGTGGAATGTCCTTGTGCAAAATTTTTGAAGTTGGTATTTTTTGGGGGCTGGCAAACAGATCTATGTCTGGGCGTCCCCATTTTTGAGTTATCATTGCAAATACTTGTGGATCTAGTTTCCACTCGTGGGGATCCATGATGTTTCGGATTAGGTCATCTGCCAATGTGTTTTTCTTTCCTGGCAGGAACTGTGCTTGTAGTTTAACTTGGTAAGGCAGTGCTGTGTTCCACAAGGTCATTGCTTGCCTGCATAGAGGGTAGGAATGTGTGCCCCCCTTGCTTGTTTATGTACCACATTACTGTGGTATTGTCCGTCTTTATTATTAGTTGTCCTGGGTGTAAGAGGTCCTTAAAAGCTGTTAGGGCATTCTGTACAGCTAGCATTTCTTTTTGATTGATATGCAGATGTCTTTGATCTGTAGTCCATTTGCCCTGAATGCACTGTCCTGCCATGTGTGCTCCCCAGGCATAGTCCGATGCATCTGTTGTCATAGTTTGACTGGCTGTGGGTAAGGTGAAAGGCTGACCCTTGTTGAGGTGACATGCTTGTACCCAGCATAGAAACTCCTGTTGTAGGCAGGGAATGAGTGGTATCATTGTTTCCAAGCTGTGGCTGTGTTGAGTCCATACGCTTTTCAAGTACCATTGTAATTTCCTCATATGCAGTTTTGCAAATGGTATTAGTAGTATGCAAGATGCCATGAATCCCAAGGCCTGCAAAATTTTTCTTGCAGGGAGTTGGGTCTTTGTTGCCATTATTTTGAAGTATTGAGTCAGCTGTTGTTGCTTGTCTGGCGTGAGATAAGCCGTTGTATTCAAGCTGGCACCCAGGAATATTATGTTCTGTGAGGGCACTAGTTTTGATTTCTTTTCATTTACTGTGTACCCTAGGCAACTTAAAAGGTGTTTGACAAACGCCAGATGCTTTAAAAGAATGTCCTTGCTTTCTGCTTGAATAAGGCAGTCGTCCAGGTATGGGTATATTTGAATTCCTCTTTGTCTGCAGTATGCAATTACTGGTGCCAGGCATTTTGTGAAGACCCTGGGTGCAGTAGATAAGCCAAAGGGCAGTGCAGAGAATTGATAATGGGTTGAACCTGCAATGAAGCGGAGGTATCTTCTGCAATTTTGTCTGATAGGGACATGCAGGTATGCCTTCTTGAGATCCAGCGTTACTAGCCAAGCCTTCTTGCCCAGCATGGGAAGAAGCTGCTGCAGTGTTAGCATCTTGAATTTTGGTACTTACAGATAGGTGTTCAGAATTGAAAGATCCAGAATGGGTCTCCATGCTTTGTCCTTTCTGGAGACTAGAAAGAGTCTTGAGTAAAATCCTTGTCCTTGCTCCTGTGTAGGTACCTGTTGAATGGCTCTCATGTCCATGAGAGCTATAATTTGTTTTTGTGCCTCTGCCCATTGATTTGGTGGCAGGTTTGGCATTCCTTTTATCCTCGGCAAAGTGTGAAAGTGGAATCTGTATCATTGTGAGACAATGTTTAGGACCCATTTGTCTTTTGTGATGATGTGCCAGTTGTCTGCAAAAAGTGCTAATTTTCCTCCCAAGGGAGCTGCCAAGAGAGATTGGCTTGGTAGTTTGAGGGTTAAGCCATTGTATTTGTCTTCTACTAGCTTGGGGCCTGTCTTCTCCTTTCTGGGTAGCGACACCACATTGGCGAGGTTTGTAAGGGCCTTGTAACTGACCTCTGCCCCTTGGGCGTCTGTATTTGCCCCTCTGTGATCTGTCAGAAGCTGGAAATGAGTGGGTTGTACCTGTAAAAAATTCTTGACCGTCTGCATAGACTTTGCCTTATCCTCCATTTTCTTTAAAACCTCTTCTGCTTTGACACCAAATAAGACATCCTGCTGTAAAGGTGCATCCAATAATTTTGCTTTAACATGATCAGGTAGGGTTTGTTCTTTTAACCAAGCATGTCTACGTATGACAGACCCAGTAACATATGCTCTACAGGAAGCTTCCAATGAATCAAATCCACATTGTAAAGTATGTTTGCCCACCTGTTCAGCTGCATGCAACAGATCCTGCATTTCCTTGAATTCAGACTGTTCAAAATGTGTGCTCATTTTGTGCTTTAATTGAGACATTAGGAATTGCTGATATTTCAGCATGTGAAACTGACAATTTAATGCTCTCATAGCCAGAGTAGCTGAGGTGTATACCTTCTTTCCCCATCTATCTAGGGCTCTGGAATCCCTTTCAGAGGGTACAGGATTTTTAGCCATAGAAGCTTTAGCCCCTTTGGGACCCTGGGAACTTGTTTCTGGGTCAGCAACAGGTCTTTTATAAAGGAATTTGTGTGAGTCAGGTACTCTGTAGTATCCGTCTGGTTTGGCTACAGCAGGAGGTAGAGAGTCAGGATTTAGACTAGACTCTAAGTAAACTTCATCCACAATGTCTAAAACTGGAAGGATAGCAAGTGGTCTCTGCTGGGGTAGTAAAAGGAATTCTCGGAGCCTTTTCTTAGAATCAGAGTAGTCCTGGCCTTCCCAGTGGAGTAGTCTTCAGGGGGGGGGATGCTGAGGGAATAGAGTCTTCAGCATCAGTCTTCATAAGGGGGAAAAGAGTAATCCTGTTCCTCAGAGGAATCTGAGAAAACTGAAACCTGGTCAGAGGAAGCACAATCCTCCTCTTGTCTTGGCCTTTTATCTGGAGGGGGATGGGAATCCCTGATTAGGGTAATCAAATCTTCAGCCATCTTAAGCATCTGTTTCTTAGGCATGGGGCTTTGAACTGGAGACTGATGTACAGTCTTTTTTGGTTTTAATGGAGTTTTAAGCTTAGCATAAGATTTAATGGTGAGTGTAGTCGGTCTGAAGACAACTTCTGCAACCGAAGGTGTTTCTACTGCACTGGGATCTCCTTCTGCTCCAGTGTCGGAAGGGCCTAATGAAGATGGCTGCGACGGCCTAGTACACTCCGTTTGAGAATCCGAAGCTGTCTGGGGTTCCAATTCTGTGGTCATCAGGGGCTGCGTAGGCACCTCAATGAAAACCGGAGAACCGGCGACAGGCCCAGCAGAGGCCTCTGAGTCTGGCTTGGTTCGAGGCTGCCTGTCCTTATCTTTGCGTTTTTTATGCATGCCAGTCGTCGGCTGCTCAGACGGCATGATATAATTAAATTTCCAACCAAAGTAATGTCGTGCGAAGTCAAAACAGCGTTTGATAGTTCGTTTATTAAACGTAGCACAAAACCGACAACCTGTGACGTCGTGGTCTGGGCCTAGGCAAGGAATACAATAAGAATGGAAGTCCTTATGAGGTATTTGCTTCCCACAAGAAATGCAATTGTTAACTTTTTCTGACATCAGACTGAGGCAAGAAAAGGTTCCCCAATGGGGTACTTAGCTTTATTGAAGACTTCGGACTGAAATTTGATTCGGAAATCTCAGGTGTCGGCTGACCGGCACTTGCGAACTGCTTCTGCTTCGGGCACCGCGCGGCAAGAAAGACTGAAGAAAATGGTATCGGATGCCTCTTGTATACCCCTGCCGCACTGACATCAGGGAAGAAGTGGCAGCAACCGACGCCGGACCACGACTTTGGAACTCTGGCCGACTGCGGGACCGCCTGATGGCAGGTTAACCCAAGTGTGATGACTGCAGCAGGGTAACGCAATGAACATCATGATCAATGCTGAAGTTGAGAGGAGTTAATTTGAAATAAGCTACAGCAAAACCGATTTGAATAATCATACTGAAAGATGTATGAACTGATGGACTTTGCAAGTCTATACCCCTCTTTTGTAGGAGTGGCAGAGCTCAGCTGTTAACTCATACACTGCAGCTTCTTTCACCTTGGCAAGACTAAACTGTCCAGAATGAGGATGAATTTACACCGAATACAAAGCACAGTGGCTACAACAGCACATATGGTACAGCTACCTCCAAAGAATGTATTATTGTAACTCAATAAAAAGTTAGAAATTGATGACACTAATTAGACCTGCTTGGGACATGATTTGTTCAGATGGGATTCATGTCACTAAACAGATTGCTGCTTAAACAAATGCCAAAACTCCAAATTAAACTCAATGAAACCCTTTCCATTGAATTTCTAAGTCTTTTTTTTTTTTTTTTTTGCAGGGCCCAAGCTCCCTTACAACTCCTGCACACTCAGATTTGTATAACTACTCAGAGGCTGCATAACAGTGGAGAAAAGTGAAAGGTTGTATAACAAAGGAGGAAAGTGAAAACTTCACCATCATGCAAAGTGGTTTCAGCAAGCTGCCTCTGTCATAACAGTATTTGCTGAAACAGCAGGTGAACCCTTGTTACATTCCCATTCAAATGTGGCATTTGCTGATCCTATTTCACAGCAGAGCGTAAACACTTACTGAAATACACTCCAGGCTGACCTAATACTTCATCTTTTCCCATATTTGAGATGGCAGAAGAGTTTAGCTGTCAGCAAGCTTCTTTCACCATGACATTGCTAAAGTCAACAAATTTTTACCTCAAGTACAAAGCACAGTAGACAATACATCTGATGCATATGCCTCCAAATATGAGTGACTGTGACTCCATTAAGAATAAGTAAGAAACTGCTGATGGCTTTTAATTTGTATAAGAATGGCTATGACATGCTTTATTCAGATTAACCACTTACTGTGCCTACTCAACAACAGCTGAACACATGCAGAGTACCATCCATCACTGATGTTAAATCATAGTGAATATACAACTAAATGATAACCCATATTACCAGTGACAATGGGGAAAACAGAATATAACAACATGCTACAATAAAACAAAAGTAAGCAAAAAGAGGTTTCCTTTACACAAATATGACACTTTCATAATTACTTCTGCAACAAGTCCTACACGTAGATGCAATGAAGTTGTTCCACAATAGTTATTCTGCAGTACATCCATACAATATACATGCTGTAATCTGGATCACTGCTTACCTATAACATTATGGAGTCTTTGTATCAAGGGGAACCTGGCACTTTCTCTGCAACTCTTAAGTTCCTCAGTAAGATATAAATAAAAGAAACATGACAGGCCAGGTACTCAACTATAAGAATCAAACTGGAAGAGAAGGTCATGAAGAAAAAGCTTCAATCATACGAATTTACTTCACCACATAGTGTTACCAGAGAGTTTGCCTTGAACTACATTATCAATTCATTCTATTTTATATACACAGTATATTAAATAAATTACTTGGGAGACAGACATTACCTTGCACACTGGAACAATTTCAACAGAAAAGGTACTTTTGTAATTATAAGTGTTGCTGTGAACATCATGAGAGATCAGACGCTGTGAGGCTTTGCATCTGAAAGTAGAGGCAAAGAACATGAGTCATAAAATGCAAATACATATGTGAAGCAACTTTATTAACTTACTACACTAGCAAGAAGGCAGCAAACAGTGTTGCTCTGTGTGCCTACAAATTTGAACAAATGAGCAGCTGCACAAAAGGTAAGGATTTCATGACTAGATGGCTCAATAAATTGTTTGTTTCTATCAGTTGTTCTTTGCCGTGGATGCTCTAATTTAAATTCTGAGTTCCCCACTCACCAAGTGAATACCGCTGACTTTACCCAAACTGTGGAAATAATTTAAATGTTTCTACTCTCTGATTTACTTGAAAGATTACCACCATATTACATATGGATACTTTTCACAATTTCTTTTATTACTAACTTCAAAACTGGTTATCAACATATGTTTTTTACTACTGAAAAATCAAAGTGACTGCTGTCAACCTGCACACAGTCGAAAAGCAGTTTTCAAATGGGCAGAACACCAACTCAAAATACATCGACTACACTACAGCGAATACGTACTGTAGTTTGAGTATCTGAGTTCGGCACTGTGCACGGAGATAGAGGTTCAGTGAGGAACAGGGAATTAACCGGTTTCTTCAATGTAGCATGCTCTCAGAGTTGGTATATATAATTTGCAGGGGGTGTGGGGGTGCAGGGGGGGGGGCTTGCCCACCTGGAAATACCATTGGCTATGGAATGTAAGGTATATGGTAAGCTGCACAGCAAGGGTGACGGACGTCACCTCCTGCTATGTCAAATACATTGAACTTCGAGTGTTAATGTATTCAGTTTCAACCAGGCCGGATTTTCGCTGCTCCAGATTCCACATTTCGGACTGACCATGTGACTGGTCGATGTATGCAGTTTCAATATTTCAATAGTAAACTCTCTTTATATATATATATATATATATATATATATATATATATATATATATATATATATATAAAAATAAATAAATATACCTATATTATATACGGATGCATAATATATCATCAGCCCCACCTCATTTTCTACAATGGGGTCTGGGAATCATGTTAACTTTCGCCATCTCTCTCAATGCAATGCCACACTCATGCCTTCTTTGACACTCATGCCAGACTGTCGCAGATCTTCTTTCACACAATCCATCCACCTCTGCTGGACATCCTCGTTTCCTCTTACCTTCTCTTCCTGTCTGTTCCAAATCTTCACCAGATTGTCTTCTGCTTTCCTGCATGTGTCCAAACCACTGCAATCTGCACTCTTTGATCTTTTCTGCAACTGCAGCTAGTTTGGCTTGTGCTCTTATGTCCTCTTTTCTTCATCTGCTCCACACGGTACATCTTACCACCCTTCTCAGGCACTTAATTTCCATCACCTCTAGCTTTTTCAGCTGTTCTGCCCCTACTGCCCAGGTTTCTGTACTATACAGTAGTAATGGTCGCACCACTGTTTTGTACACCTTACTTTTCAACTTCTTTAGCATTCTTCTGTCATAAGATTACACCTGACACTCTATGCCAGTTGGCTGCAGCCCCTCTGGTTCTAGCTTTGTCCTCTTCATTCAGACTTCTCTTCTCCTCAACCACCTATCCTAGACACCTGAAGGTATTTTATCTATTCCACTACCTTCCCTTCTATCTCACATCTCAGCTTCTTCTGATTTTCCTAGTTTGCTGCCAGTACCACTGTCTTATCTGTGCTTAATTTCATCCCATGTGCCTTCAGTTTTGCATTCTTTTGCTCTATACTTTGCTGGAGTTCATGGTCAGAGTCTGCCTGCAATGCCACATCATCTGCATACAGCAGCTTTGTTGATCTGTCCCTTCCAACCTGTTTGCTAATGTAATCCATCATCAGTATGAATAGCAGTGAGCTCAGATCTGAACTCGTGTACACTCACGTCCACTGGAAACCGCTCTGTGAGGCTGAACACTGTTCATACTTGAGTGACTTAATTCTTGTACATAGCCTGCACTAATTCTACCAATGTTTCAGGGATGTAGAGCAACTACAGTACTGCCCAGATCAGCTTTCTTGGGACCTTGTCATATGCTTTCTCCAACTCTAGGAATGCACAGTTGGACTCCTTTCTCATCTCTAGCTTCTTCTCAACTATCTGTCTCACTGTAAACATTGGGTCAGTTGTGCTGCATCTTGATCTGAATCTGAACTGCCCATCTTACATTCTACTACTCTGCATATCTGTTTATCAGTCATCCTCTAGAACTTTCATACAATGTGATAGGAGTTTGATTCCTCTGTACTGCCCACAGTTGTGGATGCCCCCTTTGTTCTTGTATACTGGCACGAGTATGCTTATTCTCCAGTCGTCCGGGACATGCCTTTCTCTCTACACTGCTGCGAGTACCCTCAGAAGCCATTTCTTCCAGATCTCACCCAGCATCTTTATTATATGTGCTGTGAACTCATCTGAGCTTGCTGC